>NW_010257241.1:1763-3554 GCF_000690775.1 Eurypyga helias
GCTATAAGGTCTCCCCGGAGCCTTCTCTTCTCCAGGCTGAACACCCCCAATTCCCTCAGCTTTAATACGTTTCTATGTGCGCGTGGCGCAACGTGGAAGCGGGGTGGGCAGACAGGGATGTGTTGCGCTCCAAACCGGGAAGCAAACAGCCGGATTTGGTTCAGGCGCTGCATGCCGGAGTCTCGGCTCGTCTGCCGTCGGTGCGGGACGCTGAGGGGACAGAATACCCCCGTCCTCGGGCTAAAGCTTGGGCACGGGGTTACTGTGGGGCTCCTGGGGACCCAGAGTGGGGACATCCTGGTGACTCTGGGTGCAAAGCCCGTGAGGAACGCCTTGGCCGGGTTCTGATCCAGCTCCAGGAACGGGTGGGGAGTGCTCGGTGGGAAGCTGCCACTTACCCCCCCACGCCCTGCCGTCGCGTCCCCCTTCTCCCCGATGAAGGGGTGTTTGAGCCAGCAGCGTGGAGCATCCAGGGGAGCTTGGCTGGAGCTGAGGGAACGCTCTGACTGACAGGAAGAGGGAATTCAGACCAAAACGTGCGTGCAAACTGAGGATTTTTAAATGGTTTATGAGTATAAACGCAAATGAGAGGACGCTGAAAACTAACCTTGGGGGGGAGGGGGGTAAGGGCAGCAACTGTGCGACATTTAATCACCAAAGGAGGGAAATAAAAGAATCAGTGGAAGCTGGAAATTACAAAGCACAGAAATGAAGCCAGTAGGAACAAAGCCCGTAAGCGACGGGGCTGGAAACATAAGCAGCTTTTTTTGGAAGGCCTTTTGTTTTCGATATAATTAAACGTGGCACGTGTCCATGACCCACTGCAGCTAGCAGAATTGTTTGTAATGAGAGGAGGGGGAAGTGTTCCGTAAATATTGATTCTGTGTTGGTGCTGGTGTCGTATGGGAATGATGTACTTCCTAGGCAAACAGCGAGGAGGATTTTAAATAGCGTCTGTTGGGGCGAAGGCGCTTCTGATCAGCGGTCCTCGGCAAATGGTGTTTGTTGTCCTGCGAAAGCCACCCCAAGGCATCTCTGCTCTGCTCCCTGTCCTTCTCCGTGCCGGTCCTTAAGGATGTCAAGAAGGTTGCCGTCGCCCTCCAGACGTGAAATACGGAAACAGCAGATAAATCGCTTCGCTTTAAAACAAGCGAGAAATCCAGGTCAACAAAATCACACCAGTTTGGCTGGAAACGGCAAAAAAAGGTCAGTCAAAAATGACGTGATTTGGATTGTCTCTCTTTTTAAAGGTGACTGTTAGTGTTACCTGCGTCACCGTGGCGGTAATGGGATGGGAAGGGTTGACTTCACCTGGGACTGAAGGGCTTAAGAAGGGGATGGACTCAGTTAAAGTAATCCTGAACTCCTTTAAAGATCTGGCTCGCTTGCAGTTTCCCCGGAAAAAGGCTGTCAGCGCAGCACAAACTGTCTGAACTGGAGCTGGGGAAATTGCCCTTTTAGAGCGATTGGAAATAACCTCGTTGATGAGCGAAGCCAAGTCTGCGTTTAAGGAAACGGGACCCATAAAGCATGACAAGAGGGAAGACTTTTCCCAGCCTCCTTAGGCCCGTTTATTACTAGTAAGTGGTCGTGCACGTGGGTGACTGGTTGATCTTGGCCAGCTGTGCTTGCCCCAGCTGTTGGCATCATTCCCTGGCAGCTGGGCGAGCACCACCGGTGAGGCTGTTCAGCGAAGCACCCCCTTTCCAGCACGCAGACGTGTTCATAGAACCATAGAATCACAGAATGGTTTGGGTTGGAAGGGACCTTAAAGCCCACCCAGTTCCAACC
>NW_010257241.1:3816-6410 GCF_000690775.1 Eurypyga helias
CGGAGCCTTCTCTTCTCCAGGCTGAACAAGCCCAACTCTCTCAGCCTTTCATCATAGCAGAGGTGCTCCAGCCCTCTGATCATCTTCGTGGCCTCCTCTGGACTTGCTCCAAGTGCTCAGCAAGCTCCCGTCCCCAGGGCTCTGCCACGGCCATGTCCGCTGCACCCTGTGCACGGAAACCGTCCGGGATCATTGCCAGTGGGACCTTGACGTGTTGCAATCGGGGAATCACAGGATGGTTTGGGTTGGAAGGGACCTTACAGACCATCCAGTTCCCACCCCCCCGCCATGGGCAGGGACACCTTCCACTAGACCAGGTTGCTCCAAGCCTCATCCAGCCTGGCCTTGAACACTTCCAGGGATGGGGCATCCACAGCTTCTCTGGGCAACCTGTCCCAGTGCCTCCCCACCCTCTCCGGGAAGAATTTCTTCCTGATATCCAATCTAAACCTCCCCACTTTCAATTTAAACCCGTTACCCCTTGTCCTGTCACTACAGGCTCTTGTAAAAAGTCCCCCCCCAGCTTCCTTTCTGCTAAACCAGATCCTTTAGCACCAGACAATTATCCAAACTTCTGAGCAGGCGTAGCCGAGAGCCCTGCGCAGGGGTCCAACGCCTGCCTGGCCTGTCAGCTGGAGCTGCTGCCCCCCGTGCGATGGAGCAGGGGTCTCCTTTCGACCTGCCGTGTGGAGCAGGAGGACAAGCCGTGGGGACAGTGCCAAGCAGCACTGGGGAGCGTGCGATCCCCGACCGCTCTGAGGCAGTGGCCGTAGGCGAGGAAGACTGCAGCCTTCAAGGGGTTAAAGACCGATAGAAGGAACCCAAATGTCCCGGTTTTCTCTCCAAAGACAACTGAAGGGAGCTGCTCCAACCCTATTGCCTAGGAGTTGCAGCGTCAGAAGAAGCCTCGCTGGTTTTATCAAACAAAACGCATTTCATTTATAAAAATAGTCAAGCACCTTGATTAATGTATGCTAATTTATGTTTATTCATCTGAATACATAAAAGAAATCGAAGTGTTAGTTTAAAAAAAAGACGTTTTTGCCCAAGCCTTAAGGACAGGCAAAGAAATTGAAGTGTTAGTTTAAAAAAAAACAGACATTTTTGCCCAAGCCTTAAGGACAGGCAAAGAAATTGAAGTGTTTAAAAAAAAAGACGTTTTTGCCCAAGCCTAGCCTTAAGGCAACCCTGTGAGGAACACTAAGCTCCTAAAACCTGCCGTGAGAAAATGCCCAGCAGGTTGCCCGCTCCGGCCTGGTTTGATTTCAGTGCTTTCCGTCGCCGCCGTTGACATAACTCGCTCAAAGCCGAAAACCAGGCTGGGAGGAGAAAAGGCTGGAATCGGTGTTCGCGCGGCGCCAGCGAGCGAGAAGGAAAAAAAAAAGCATGTGAGGCCATGAGGTCTCCTCATTCTGAAGGTCAGGGGGTGGGAAGGAATCCCTTTGGTGGCCGGGGGAGGGTTTAGGTGGGGAGAGACGTCGCCGGGGCCCCGCAGCCCGAGCGGCCGCCGGCACGAGGGCTAACGCTGTGGTTAGAGCAGGTTGGTCCCGCGCTAAGCCTGCCGACAGAGACCGGAGCGGTTCGTTTCAGCGTGCTCTTACCAAGCCACGCCGGTTTCGGGTGCGTTATTCATTCCAGGCGCCACTTTTCAATGCTGGGCTTGCAATCAATTCAATATCCCGTTTTCTAAATAACGAGGAAAAAAACCCCACCCGCTTCGTTCACTGTTTCCTAAGAAAATAACATGTAAATGAGCCGAATTAATGCCTGTTACAGCTGTGCGGTGCTTGTGTAAATGAGATTTGGTTAACATACCCACCTCGATGGAGCGTCAGTTGTAATGTAGCTCTCGTAACGAAGCCACCTCCACTGGAGGAGGGGAGGGGGATTTGTGAGAGCGGCTTCGTGGTATTTTGCTAGCCGGAGTTAAACCACGACCGTCGCCGGCGGCAAACCCACCAAACTAAAGTGCAGCCGAGGAGCGAGGATTCTCTCATCGCTGACTGAAGGCAGCAGTTCATGGAACTGTGGTTTAAATCAGCCCACGTGGAGGGAGACCTCGGCCCTGCTCAGGGCTGGTACCCACACACCTCCCCACCCGGCCGTAGCTGCCAGGATGAAGGCTCTTGGAGAGGATTCCGCTTCATGGAAGAGCTGAACTGGGAGAGGACCTTTGCCTGGCTGCTGTGCAGCGGCTCTGATGGCTGGGCTGTCCCCTCTTCCGTTCGCACCAGGTGACAGCTTCTCCCAGCAGCCCGGCTCCCGGATGCACCGCCGCGTCCTCCAGATGCAGCACAGGAGGACGTCCAAATCCATATCCTGTAGGTATGGGAATGGGACTGCTGTCTCAGCCAGCGGCTTCGCTGTCCCGCATCTCAGACTAACAGCATTCCCATCTCTTGCCGCCCCCTGGAATTCCCCCGCTGGGACGCGCGGGCTGTGGGCAGGCGGCTGGCTGGCTCTGCAGCTCGCGACGTCGTGGTCACTGGCAGGGCCGGTGCCCAGGGGCGTGGGGAGGGGAGACCAGACGTTTGGTGGGCTGAGGGTTGTAGGTACCAGCGCCGCTTCAGCGGGGAGACTCTCTCCGACTTCCG
>NW_010257241.1:6479-9084 GCF_000690775.1 Eurypyga helias
CCAGGAGCTGCCAAGTGACTGCTGGGATGGGAGCAAAACCAAAACCTTTGGGAACCGGGATCTAGCAAGGAATGAGCCTCTTGGACAAGGAGAGCGGGGACTCCAAGGAGAGCCGGAGCTGTTGCTGCTGAATGTTGCCATCTGTGGAGGGGAGCGGGGATGTCACCTGCTGCTGTGGAACTGATGGCCTTTGGACCCCCTCCTCTACCTGTTCCCTGCGGCGTACGCTCTAACAAACCAGGGTATCCCAGCTTCCCCTTTCCTCTGATCCCTGTAAGGAACGCATGACCTGGCACGTCTCAGGGGCTCTGTGGCCCCTTCCTTCGTCCACCCTGACCGCTAGACAAGCGGAATTGCTCATCCTCCAGAAGCAGGGCCTGGTGTTTATTTTCTGGCAGCGTGTTGCCGATAGACAACCCGCTGCTGTTAACAGCACCCTTACGGCTGTACCAGTGCTCCGATTTTTTCACTCCAGCTAACATGAGAAAAGGCATTCACGTATTTTTACCAGAATTTCCTTTCTAAAATAACTTTTTTTCCCCCATAACAGGTGGTTTTGGAAGCATTTCTCTATCATCTCGGCTTAGTTTCAGGTTATCTGAGACACGCGCTTTCCAGGGATGCTGCTTGACAAGGCGCTGGCTCTGGAATTCACACCTAACCTTTGCAGCCTCCACCTTCCTGAGTTTCTTGAGCTGATCAGACATCCTCTCCCGTTTAACCCAACAGGGCTGACGCTAACATCAGCCGGCACTCCTTCGGTTAAGCGCTCCGCGTGCCTGAGCGTGCTTTGTCCGTGGCAAGTTAGACTGCGAGGAGCTGGCCACCGTACGCCACGACCCCGTGTCAGGTAGAGGGGCAGCAGAGGGTTGGGGGGTTGGCTCAGCGTTGCCCTGTCCCAGGCGGTGGTATTTTTGGGGCGATCGCCTTGATTCTGTGGTGTTTGTTGATCAGCCTGGTGAAGGGAGGGGCAATGTAACCCTTGTAGTGGAGGTGGAAGGGTCTGTGAGCCAAGGTGCTGGGGTTTCCGAGGGGTTTTTGGACATTGCTGGTGGTGGTGGTGGTTGTGGCGGGATATGCAGAGCGGAAAATGCGGAGAAATAACAGGCGCTGGAGAACACAAGGCAACTGACTGGGACGAGGAGCTTGTCTGCTGACGGGTGGTCCCTCACAAACCAGGCAGGCTCTCCCGAAGCTTGGAATTCACATGGCAATCCCAAAGCGGCACGGGAAATGTAGCTCCTTTTCTGGTAAGGGCAGCAAATTGTTCCCTTGCTCCGGCTAGGACAGGATTGGTGGGAAACACCGTTTGGTGGGAAACACCGTTTGGTGGGAAACACCGTTTTGTCACCGTTCTGTGGGAAACACCGTTTTGTGGTGGCTCTGGAAACCTGTGACCAGAAATTGTACAGCTTGGAATGTATCATTGGTGGTACAGCCCTAAAGGTGCCACGTCAACCCCCAGAAATCAGAAAATACTGGAGTTAGCATCACCCCTGTGCCCCGCATTACTGACCACTATAACCGCTCGATGCCGCAGCAGGGAGTAGACTCCTCCCTGGTTTGCCCCGTTGATGCCTCCTGCCCAAACTCCTGCTCCTCCGGTACTCATCCTCCCCCTCAGAGAGGATTTCTTTTTGGTGGAAACAGACAACACGAGCGCCACAGGGCGAGCTGGACAGCACAGCCGTGTCTCCCACACTCGGTCTCCTGGCTCTGCTGCCTTCTCAACAACACCGTAAGGGTTCCCTGAAGGAATCTGACAACCTGAACCAAATCCGGGGTATGCCGGTGCCTGAGAAGCACTAAGTATCCAACCTCTCCTCACGTCACTAAGCGCCTTCTTTCCAAATGCCCAGTAGCTCCCCGCAGGTGTCGTTACTAGAGCATCCACCAAGGATGGTGTCTTTGACAGGTTCTCCACCTTCTGCCTTTTGTTTGAGCGCTCAGTGTGTGTCTGGGGACTCTGGTCCACTCGTTTCTCGCTCTGGTGCTCCATAAACCTCTTGCCGGCACACACAGACGCAAGCAGTGCAGCCGTCGCCTACGAGACACGGTAACGCTGCGTGACGTGCCGCCTCGGCCGTGCGGTGCCATCAGCCACCGAGGTCGGCACTGACGCTCCCGGAAAGCTGCTCACGCCAGGACGACGGAACTCAGCCTGGGCTCTGCTGTCACTAGGGAGCAGAGGGGATAACAGAGCTGGGGAGCTGCAGGCCTTGGAGTTGTCTAAAATCAGCAAAATGCCTCAAGCTACGCAATGGAAGACTAGGCTAAAACCTGCAAGCCTCAGCAGCGTTGACTCTTTTAATGTGAGTGGCAAGAGCGAGCTGGAAAACGGCTCCTGCTCACGGTCTGCAAAAACACCCTAAAATTCCATGCTGTTGTTAAATGGTCAGGCTTCAAGCTTCGAGCTTCTCAGAAACGGTGCCTTCCAGACACCTGAGAGCAAACCACAGCTTGTCTCCTGCGAGGGCTTGTAGAGCCACATGCCAGACGCTGCTCCAATAGCCCGCGTGGCCGCGGTGATTTGATGTCCCCTTGGTAGCTCGTACGGCCGCCCAGGGTACCGGCGGGTGCCGTGTCAGCCCTGCGATCACCGCAC
>NW_010257242.1:0-5883 GCF_000690775.1 Eurypyga helias
GAACTTCATGAGGTTGGTAGTGGCCAGCCTCATGAGAGAATCACTCCCATAACATCATCACATAGAACCTGTTAAAGTACAGGTTAGACTAGAAGACAATGGAATGAAAATTTTCTGGATGACTGGGCACAGGGGCTGTGATCAGTGGCCCTAAGACCAGATGGAGGCGACTCACTAGTAGTGTACTCCACAGGCTGGTGTTGAGTCCAACACTGTTCAACTCCCCTACGTATGATGTGGATGATGGGACCGAGTACTCCCTCAACATGTTTACAGCTGATACAAAACTGGGATGAGTGGCTAATACACACACCAAGGGGTTGTGCCACCATTCAGAGGGATTTTGATATGCCTGAGAAACAGGCAAAGAGGAATCTCATGATGTTAAAGAAGTGCAAATTGCTTACACTTGGGGAGGAGTAACGCTCAGGTACCAGTACAAAAGTGGCCTGAAAACAGTTTTCTGAAGTTTTGCAGAAAATGACGCTGGGGTTCTGGTGAAGAAGCTGACCAGGAGCTAGAAATGTGACCTTGGGGCAACAGTATCTTGGGATGCTTTAGGAAGAGCATTGCCAGCAGGTCAAGGGAGATTATTCCTGTCCACTCAGCACTGGCGAGGCCACATGGGGACTAGTGTGTTTGGTCCTGGGCTCCCAAGTGCAAAAAACATATGGAGTTACCAGACCGAGTCCATCATAGGAGCACTAAGATGATTAAGGGGCTGGAGCATCTTTCACATGAGGTGAGGCTATGACAGCTGGGGCTGTCATAGAAGGGAAGGCTCAGGAGGATCTTACCAATGTGCATATATATTGTAAGGGTGAGAATGAAGAAGAGGGAGACAGACTCTTCTCAGTAGTGGGACAAGAGGAAATGGGTGCAAATTAAAACACATGAAATACAATCTGAACCTGCAAAAACATTTTTGCTGTGAGAAGGACTGAGCACTGGCACAGGATGCTCAGAGAGGTTGTGGAGTCTCCATCCTTGGAGATATTAAAAAGCCATCAGGACATGGTCCTGGGATACTGGCTCTAGGTGGCACTACTTGAATAGGGATTTGGATCAGATGACCTCTGGAGGTTCCTTCCAACCTCAACCACTCTGTGATTCTGTAAAAGGAAACCCTTTGTTATAAATTATTTTGCAGCTTAAAAACAAGTTTCAGGTTCACACTAGTAACCCACAAAAAACTCCGCAGCTGAATGACTCATTTCTTATGCTGAATTAAACTCTCCCAGAATGTGGGCTGAAGTCCTTTTGAAAAAGGATCTGTTCAACTGTCATCACACTCTCCTGTAAATGTAAATTAATTCTTATTCACAACATCACACCCACCTCCTTGAAAATGGAATTTATTCTTCATAATAATTCTCTTTCCTTTAGGTCTGAGATCTTCTTGCCATGCAAGTTTCAGATCATCAGAGAACATGCCCAGCTAAGACTAGCTAGGGTTTATATCTGTGTTGTATTTTGTACTACATGTACTAACTGTACTAATGACAGTGTACTAAGAACAGACAACACGCGTTTAAGGCCATGTTTTCAAAGCATATGGTTGTGCAGCCACAAAAGTTTGGAAACACAAAAAACCATTTGCATTGAGTTGTAAATCTACTAGTTCTACATGCGATTTTGTGTCCCTGTATTTGTACTCAGCTTGTATTCACAAACACAATTTTGTAAGGATCTAGTGTTCATTGCTCTGAAAATGCATTTGAATTTTTCCACATGGTACACATTTCCTTTCCCTAACTTTTCTTATACAGAGTCGTAACTTAGCAAAATATCAAAATTTCTGACTTACTGCAGGATTTTCTTCTGGTTACTTGAACTATACCAATGAAAGGAAAAGTCTCACTGAAGCTTTTTTTTTTTTTTTAATTCAGTTCAAAGGGCCATTTCAAAATACAGAAATGTTGACGAGTCATGTTATGAACATAAGTTTTTGTAAGAGGTATTTGGGATGCACCACTGACAGCCAGAGAAACATTTGCACAGACAAGCTTTTCTGTCTACAGCTAAAGACAAGATTTTAAATGGGAACTTAGCTTTACTTTATACTCTTATTTACTTTTTCTTTTAATTATACCATGGCAGCATACTTGACCAATTCTGTCTCATGGCATTCAAAATCTAAGCGTACGTGATCTCACATGCTCAAAGAATGCATTTAAATCTAAAAATCAAACAATTTAAAATATTCAGCATTGAGTAATACAGTTTGTTTCCAGGGAATAAAACCTTTGGATTTTGCTTTTTCATTCCCCAAGTGATATGTTTTCTAACTGCAAATATTCCTACTCTGCCAGTTAATATATACATGTATTTATTGATCCTCTGTACTGCCAAATATTTTGCGTTTTTATTAATGTGGAATGGAGTTGTTCTATAGTGATTAATGGTTATAATCCTGATTTATGGGAAAACTTTGGAGTGTAAAAGTAGAACAGAAGAAATATGTGACACGTTTTCTGTGTAAAATTCAACAAATAGCTTGCTGTCTAAGTACAAAGTCAATGATCTCAGCCTGTAGGCTAGTACAACTAGGACCAAAGTAAATCCAATGTTAGAACCTGATTTTAACAGTAACCCATGAGAAGTATTAAGACTCTCTTTTCTCCCGTAATGACAATGGTTTTGTCTTTCGTTGCTGAAATATAATAGCTTAATTACCTGCAAAACTTTGTAGTTCCTCCTACTTGGTTATTGTATAGTCCCACGATTTGACTTGTTTGCTGTTCAGCAGTGAGTGGTGATGTGGAAAATGCAATATATTACTCCAGTGGAAACTATGGAAACTAGTTGTCACCAGTGATATTGCAAGCTGCCTTCTAAAACAGATGTTGGATAATGAATTTCCTGGATTAAGATAGCAAAGTACTGCAGCACTCACTTAAAGTTAATACACCAGATGTGTAAGTTATGGAAAGATGCTCATCCATTTAAGACACTGATGTGATTAAACAGGTTTTTGAAGTAGAAGTAAGATATAAATCATCATACATTATCAGTACTTCTCATTTTAACACAAGTACCAAGCCTGCTATAAGATTACAGTTTGTATGTTTCACGTTCATCTGGCACAGACCAACATGATGCAATAACAAACCAGTTCACCGGTTCCTAATTTGAAATTATTCATATGTATCTAGTGTTGAGTACTAGCACAGTCCAGCTCCACAGAGGCTGAGACAGAAACAACTAATGAAGTTTTCAGGTTATCACACATTTTTTGCCCAGGTGTGCTGTTTCATTCTTTGCACAGTATACACCTGTGCTGGGGATTTATCAAGGTCATAGGGTGAAAGGAAAATGGATCTCAAACACTCTGCCATCCAAAATGAAAGCTTCACTATAATGGCTTCCATCTGGATCACATACACAGTTTTTTCCTTCTCTCATAATTATGCTAAAAGGAGAATTTTTGTATTTGTGTGAACCGTTCTGTAGCAGACTGAATTTTTTTCATTTCATGAAATAAAGATTAAGTGCTATACGATGAATAATATGGTAATTATTTTAAAATGTATCAAATGTAATAATGCATTTCGTATCAGCAAAATCCAGCTTTTTCAGTGTCACTCTAGCCTGAATACAATATGATAATGATGCTTTATGCTATTACCCTGCATCGCTTTATGTCCACTTAGGCCTTAACATAATAAAATGCTTAAGGAAGAGATTTTCTTCACCATTTTAGCATTTTCTACCTATAATTAAGGAGACATGATTACACTGTTGTACTGCTTGATGCCATTTTAGTAACATTTGTCTAAAGTATTAAATATTACATGTTTTCTCTCTGGGTTGAGATTGTACTGCTATTTAAAAGCTGGAAAACATCAAATATAATGAATACATATGTATGTGTGTGTCCACATACATACATATGTTTTCGTATGAATATATGTATGTATATATAGATTTAAACACTCTCATGTATTAAAAGACTTCCAGATGATCTGTGTGTCATTATAGATCTGTACTTTTGTAGAGAGCTTGTCTTGTCCTCATAGTACAAGTAAGAAAACTGAAAAATAAGAATTGATTTTCTATTATCTGTTGGTTTTAAGAATGAATTCTAATGACTTTATGGTTAGTCTCTTTTTTAAAGCCACACAAAGCAATTTGGTTTAGCTCTCTGCTGTTAAGAATACACATACTTTCGCAACTTAAAGGAGTTTTTGCAAATCATGTTACCCATATTCAACCGTCAGTTATTTGAGGGTCAGCATTAAAAGACCACCATTCCATAACAAATACAATTATTCTACCAGAATTGCCATAATGGGGAGGAATCTAGAAATCATGACTTCCTGTGATGATCACTGAAATTTTAACAGTTATTTCATTCTGTTGTGTCTTTATTTCTTTACATAAGTATATATAGCTCATAGCTCACATTCTCCCCTGTGAGTTTTATTTCAGTCTTTATTTTCTCAGTAAAGTTTTTCTAAGTATTTTCCAGCTACACTAACCTGGCACTGCTCTGCCCCACAAGAAGTGAACGTCTCCATGCATATCCTCATTAGCACTACGTATAGTTGGTGCTACGACTGGAGTTTACTCTTTGAATTCATTCCCCACTAAGCAATATATACATTTATACAATTCAAAACTAAGAAAAAAACATAGTTAGTACTTGCCAACTGATCCCTTCTGTTTCTGTTTAAAATTGCTTCCAGTTTTGCAGGTATTAAAATTCTCACTGAACATGTATAGAAAGTAAACAATTACCTAAGCACCGTGTGGACCACACTATGCAATGCCTGTCTCTGCCTAAAAGTGTAAATTGCAATTGTCTGCAAAATAGAATACACATAAAATATGAAAATACAGGAATGGTTTGAGGTATGTCCTTTGATAGGGATGTTCACCTGAATCTGCACGAATTTTCTACAAGGAACACAGGGAAACCGATAAAGCAAAGTCTTTTAGGAATCACTTAAGACAGTTTATAACTGAACTGGACAGGAGAGCCTGGGGTAGACTGCAGACTTTAGGACAGAGACTGTCCTTACATGAGGACAGATACGCAGGACATGATCTATCTGCTCATTTTTTAATTTTCTTTTTGGTTTTGTCATTTGTCTGGTACTTTATGATGTCAGAAGCTTATGTAAAATAGATCAATTTGCCTGCTATTTAGTGGTAAATCACCTGTGGTTGTTTTGGGTTTTTTTTCTTTCCTTCAGTACAGAAAAAATTGGTGCTTTATTCTATAACACTATAGGAAAAGTGTCAGCTATAGATCATGCTAGCCATCTAACACAACTACATTGCTCATTCATCCAGATCTTTTAAATCTATTAGCCTGACAGGAAAGCTACTTGAAGGCTTTCAAAGGCCAAATTACTAAAATTCAAATACAGTCTAAATTACTGAATACTTTCATGTGTTGTACAAGTCTGCTGGGCACTGGCCATTAAGTGACCTTGGCAGAGCTATTTACAGCAACGTTTTAGATGCACAATTTAACCCAGAGCAAATAAAAAGGCATTTATCACATCAGAGTCTGCATAAGTAATCCCTTTCATTCTTGGGCTTTGGCACCCACTCAGTAAAGATCAAAAAACCATCACAAATGTCCCATAATCATAGTTTCTGTTGCTCAAACAGGCTTGTTAGAATGAAGTAAAATGTTATGTCTGCATTCATGGAAATGTCTTAATCAGCTGACAAACTATTTATTACAGTTTGTCATATAGAGTTATATATCTATATATAACAGATAGATAGCTATAGATCTATTTACTACAAAGATTTCATAATTGTTTTAGGAAGACTTCCACAATATGTGCAACGTTAGAGAACAAGAACTGTTATTAGGATGATGGAGTTGCAACACACATGTCCTGCAGCATTGTTATCACGCTCTTC
>NW_010257242.1:5914-18613 GCF_000690775.1 Eurypyga helias
ACAGCTGAACAAGCAGAGTCACCTAAAGCCAGCCTAAGCCATGGGTTGCTTGATTTTTACTTGGAGGCTGATATTCATTACAGTATTAACCACGGCAGGAAAGAAGCTGCTTCTTTATGTATCCTTTATAGGAAGCCACACCACGTACTATTTGTTAGGAAAATATTTCTATTCAGTGTTATAGTAAAGTCTGAACATTGGTTTTCATTACAAATGACATTTATTTTTCTACCTAACATAAAAAATCAGAGGAAAGTAAAATCAGGGATGTCTGACTTCAGTGAATTCTAACAAAAATCATTCTGAATGCCTTTAATACAAGTTTGAAGAATAACCTATCAGAAGTTATTAAACTTTCTTTTAGTAACTGAGTCAGGCTGTGCCAGTTCTGGTAATCATTGTCTGGAACATCAAAGAAATCCCAGAGTCATAACTTCTCATTTGAAATGAAAATGTAACATTTCCAGGCTTCTCCCGCTGTAAAGATAGAGCTCACAGTGTAATCTGATTGCTGCAGAAGCAGTCAGTGAAGAGTGTGTCGTTCCAGGATTTCCTTCCCACCCCCATCAAAAGGCTGCTGAGAAATCCACTTAAGAAAAACCAGAGGAAAAAGAGCAATATGTCTTCCTTTAACTCAGCCACCTTCTCTTCTGTTTGGGAAACCCTGAAACTCCTGCCTTTCTAGGACTTGAATTTCTTCCTTGAGTCATCTCTCATTTCTTTGTCCTGGACAGCTAAAATCTGTTCACCATACTCAGGCCAGGAAAAAATTGCACTTAAATGAACAGAGGAAAGGAATTTAGCCTGGAGCCACTGGATATTATTCAATGGGTAAAGGAGAGACAATAAAATGGTGGGGATTATCTGGAGGGATGGAGAAGATTCACGGAAATCAGGAAGAGAGGATTCCAGGGTAATCTCCTCCTTGAATTAAACAACACGTGCAACCACCTTCACTGACAGTTTGTTTGCTCTGATTTTTCACATTATCCAGGGTCCAGGTGTGTGAAAACACGGGTATGCGTTTACAATGATCAGTGAATAACCTTGCAATATCTCTGGTGACACTATCCTCCAATCTCCTGCTTCCCATTTATTATGTGGTAAAGCTCTTTGACAACTAGCACAAAGCCTGTGGAAGAAGTGGATGTGCTCAGGTCTGCACCTCCTATATGAACACAGCGTTAGAAGATAGATGTTGTGGTTTCCTACCTTCATGAGGGCTAGAATCACTGAACACAGACTCCAATTTAACTCAATTTTTAATGTTTAAAACATTTCTGCTAGTTGATTAACTTGAATCATACGCAGAACAGCAAGTAACAATATTGTTTAATGAGTTCCTTCATTGATTGTGTGTACGAATACTTTCTGCTTGATGTCAAATACATTACATTTAATATCTGTTTACCTGAATTACTGTATTTAATCAATGTTTATTTGAAAGGTTTTTGAATTACGATGCTAAGAAATTTTATATATTGAAAAAAATCTTTTGGTTAGTCATGCCACTGTTTTGAAAAGTATGATGAACATTAGAAAGAATGCATCAGACGAAAAGCAATATTGCTATTACTGTTAAACTTGTCACTAAACCTAGAGCCTGTCAGTTATAACTGCTATCATTTGCCTCTCACTTTTTATTAACATTAGTAAGCGAAAAAAAGCACTGATGCTGTGGTGCTGCAGCTGCTGTGGTCAGGGACAAAGCACTGTTGGCATCCAAGACGCACAGGCTCCCAAACTCCAGTTCGCTTCCAAGAACTTCTTGAGCGCCCAGCTCTGTGGCAGAACAAGGTAACCTACAAGTTTATTTTCTAGTGCAAAATTGTGCTGTTACAGCTGTTGATCCCTGACATACAGGGATTTTTTCTGCTTCCCCACCCTCCCACTGTCAGCATTTCTGACATCTTAAGAAAAAACCCTTTTCTTTAAATGCTTATCTCAGCACAAATTTGGGGAGACTCAGTGTTCTTTCCCCATTCCGTAGATCACATCACTTCGTCTGACAATGACAGGGGCCTGCATGACCCAGGCATGGAGCAGCAAAGAAATAACTTGCTGATGTTGCTTGTGAAGTTGTGTGTGTCATGATCCTCCGACTACTCAGAGGACCAGACCAGCCTCCCGTTTCACCCATAAAAGCTGCAAGGAAACGAGGCCAGCGACATCTTGTAGTTCTCGTTCAGCAAACCACCGCTGAAGACATTAAAGGGACTGGTGGCAATGGTATTGCTAACAAGTGTGCACTACACTAGATGAAGGCAGAAGGGTCCAAGAAGCCAGACTACAAGAGTGGCAGTAGGTTGGGATGGTACATGAAATAATGGAGCTTGCGCCCATCACGCTGAGCCATCGTATGACAGATTTAAAAGCTGAGAGTGAGCATGAATTTTCAAACAAAAAGCTCTGTACCAAAATAGAGGAGGTTGCTGCGATTCCAGTTTTGACAGCACCCTCTGTAGCCCCTTGGGATTACACTGACATGGTGGTGCCCACGGCCATGACCAGTGCCGGGGATGTGAGCCCTGAGCGGTGTAGAAGAGAGTTAGAGCTCTTCCTGAACTGCCGCACATCCAAGTTTCCTGTAGCCAGATGGAAAGGGCGTGTGGCCTGCATCTCGGTTAAATTATCTTGCCATTTAGAGCAGCATACAGTGGAATTGCATTACATCCAAAAGAGTTATTTAGGATTTACAGTAACGGTAAACAAGAGTGAAATTTGGCCATTTGTCTGAAGGTCAAAGTAAGGGCAGGCACTTAAGCTCTGTGCTAATCAAAAAACCAAGCTATTTAAAAGACTAGATGAAGAGTATACTTACGCTGAGCACAACTTACGATCTTACAAACAGAAGAAGCAGCAGAGAGAGAAGAAACAGATGGTGTACAAAACATCACAGGCGAATAAACAAGACATAAGGAACAAAGTCACCATAAAATGAAGAACTGTCAAACAAGTACCAATGGTAGCAAAGACAGACTCAGGCTCCATAGGCATCTCACGGTGCCATGGGGCGCATAACCAAGACACAGGCTTTGTCAGGATGTCACTGTGTTACGGGGACTCCAGCAGCACCTGCTAGACTCTCCCCACCCTCCCAGCCACTGCTCTCTGCCACTGCCATCGTCTGTCCAGCCAGTCTGCCCTAAGCCTGGACATGGGTTTTGCAAGGCCAGGGGTGCTGTGTGGGAATAATTTCCACTCCTTTTTCCAGTCAGCACCCACTCTGTGATCACTCCTTGTTTCTCCTTTCTCAATATCTTCTTTATCCTCTGGTCTATTTATACCCTCTCATCATTTTAACTGTCATTCAGCTTTCACCATTGTTATTCCATTTTGCAGTTGATGTCAGTCTCATCTCTTTCACCAAGGAGACAGGATTTTTCCCAGTTGAAAATTAGGAGAAGTTTGCTAAAGGAAAGAATTAAACACCTTTTCCACCTCATGGCACCTACAACAGACACAGAAGACCATCACTGTCTGAGATCAGAGAAGTCCCACTTAGAACCTTATAAATCCTGGGAGTACTCCACCTCAGGACTATGGGCTACAAACAGGGCATCCAGCGATTTTAGCACATATCAGTCATCACGTTTGTAAGACAGGACAGGTGAAAGAGAATGTAACAGAATACGGGAACCTGAGGATAATCTTAAATTAACAATCTCTCTAAAAGCTCCTTTTCCTAAAGCTTCTTTTATTCTTCTACACAAGATTCACTCATTTTCATCTGCTGGGAAAACAGTGGGCACCATAAGGATAAATACACTCAGTTCCTGCCCACTACTTCTTTTTCCTCTTTACTGAAGTACAGCCTTTTTCCCCTGACATGCTGGATAAATGACCTGCCAATATTCAACTTGTAGCTGTCTATACCCTTGGGCTACAGACATTTTAAGAAGTCTGTTATGTTTAGTATAGCCATCTGTCTTTTGTTTCTCATAGTTATCATTCTTCTTTTTATTTTTCCCTGGCTAAGTGGGTCACTTGTATCATCATCATCATCGCTTGCTGTGCTTGTTTGATCTCGTCTGTCCAGGCACCCTGCTTTTAGCAATGAATCTTTGTTGGACGTCAGCAGCAGCAGGTTATAATAATATAGCTATCTGTACAGGTATTGCAGCATATTGCTAAATGATGTAACATTTCAAGCGACATTGCTTATTTTATGATCTCAGACACAAATATTATGCTCAATAGTCACCCCTGTCCTTGTTGAAAACGATGTATGACTGACAATAGAATTAGGAGTGTTTTGATTGTCCAGAGCTTAATGATGTTGACGATAGGGTTGAGTGTTTGTGGGTAAGAATCAGAGGGAAGGCCAACCAGGCAGATATCATGGTGTGAGTCTGTTGTAGACCACCTAACCAGGATGAAGAGGAAGATGAAATATTGTAAAAGCAGCTGGGAGAAGTCTCAAAATTGCAATCATTCACAATTAATCTATGATTCTATGTTGTGAGGTCATGCAGGGAGAAAACTACCAAGGACCAAACCCAACTAGAACATAATCTGGCTTTGCCGTAAAAGGCAATAAAAAATGTTTCTATAAATACATTAGCAACAAAAGGAGGACTCAGGAGAATCTCCATGCTTTACTGGATGCGGAGGGAAACATAGTGACATAGGATGAGGAAAAGGCTGAGGTACTTAATGCCTTCTTTGCCTCAGACTTCAACAGTAAGACCAGTTGTTTTCCAGGTATGCAGCCCCCTGTGATGGTAGACAGGGATGGGGAAAAGAATTAAGCCCCATAATCCAAGAGGAAATGGCTAGCAACCTGCTGCATCGCTTAGACACACACAAATCTATAGGGCCAGATGGGATCCACCCAAGGGTACAGAGGGAGCTGGCAGAAGCGCTCATCAAGCCACTTTCCATGATCTATCAGCAGTCCTGGCTAACCAAGGATGTACCAATTGACTGGAGGTTAGCAATTGTGACATCCGTCTACAAGAAGGGCTGGAAGGAGGATCTGGGGAATTACAACAACACCATGCAATGCTACAGGCTTGGGGAAGAGTGGCTGGAAAGCTCCCTGGCAGAAAAGGACCTGGGGGTGTTGGTTGACAGCCAACTGACTATGAGCCAGCAGTGTGCCCAGGTGGCCAAGGCAGCCAATGTCATCCTGGCCTGCATCAGGAACAGAGTGGCCAGCAGGACTAAGGCAGGGATTGTCCCCCTGCACTGGGCACTGGTGAGGCTGCACCTCGAATCCTGTGTTCAGTTTTGGGCCCCTCACTGCAAGAAAGACACTGAGGTGCTGGAGCGTGTCCAGAGAAGGGCAACGGAGCTGGGGAAGGGTCTGGAGCACAAGTCCTGTGAGGAGCAGCTGAGGGATCTGGGGTTGTTCAGCCTGGAGAAGAGGAGGCTCAGGGGAGATGTTATGGCTCTCTCAGGAGGCTGAAGACAGGTGGGAGTTGGTCTCTTCTACCAAGTGACAAGTGATAGAACAAGAGGGAATGGCCTCAAGTTGTGCCAGGGGAAGTTTAGATAGGATATTAGGAAAAATTTCTTCCCGGGAAGGGTTGTCAGGCATTGGAATGGGCTGCCCAGGGAGGTGGTTGAACCACCATCCCTGGAAGTATTTAAAAGACATGTGGATGAGGTGCTCAGGGACATGGTTTAGTGGTGGTATTAACAGTGTTAGGTCAATGGTTGGACTTGATGACCTTAAAGGTATTTCCCAACCTAAACGATTCTTCTAGGAATTGTAAGTCATTACAATGAAAGGAATTTAATGTAATTTTTAGTTTCTTGCTTTTTTTTTCTCTTTTAATGCCATTTACTGAGTTGTTACCACAGATTCTTTTCTTACAATTTCAGAAGGCTCTGATGCAGATATGTTAAGCCCCATTATATCAGAAAAATCATTAGTTAACACAGATCTTGTTCATGCATTTATTTGTTGCAGCTTCTTCATTATAAGTTGAGGTCAGTAGACTGAACAACTAGATCATGTTATCCACTTACAAAGGTTTTTATATTTCAAGCCCCTGTACCCAATTTGTCTTCATATTCTTCTATGCAACAGGCACACTAATTAAGTATTATTATGCTCATTTTCCTAATTAGGTATCAAGTTGCATCACTGTTAAATATCTTCCATAAGGTTATACAGCGAATCAAAAGCAGGAATTCTTACCCTTCCCCAGTGCTTGACTACAAGTTCAAGGACATCTGGGAACTCACACACATGTTCACGGTGAGGTGATATGACTTTTCTTTATGAGGAACATACTTAGTCATCAGAACTAAAACAGTTAAAACAACATCACTATTAGCACCCCAGTAATATGCCAAACATTCCTAATCATGTGATGCAGAACCCCTATGGGACTGTGCCACTCTTGTCCTCATCCAAACTATCTGTCCTGTCCATTCCCAAAGAAAAAGATAAATTATGCACTAAAAAGTTGCCCCTCGGCATAAGCAAAATGCAAAATACGAAGAAGATGAAACATATGTACAAATCACTATGAAAAATACATTATTTTATTAAATTACCATATTAGCCCTACTTTTCTTGCTTTCTTAGCATACTTACAGAGGTAAATACTAAAAGACTGGAAACAGATCAAGGAATCCACACTCAGCAGCATAGTTTAAGCATCAGACTTTGTGCACTGAACACTGGGTCAAAGCTGTCATTACCATAATTGCAGAACAGCCAGTGGAGCTTTCACAAGCGTGAATAACAGTGTAAAGGGCAGATACATTATTTATAAATTAATTTCCCTGGCCCTGAATAAAAAGATAATAAACATAAAGGGCTCATTTTCCTCTTCTTCATTCAATCATATCAGTTAAAATATCAGTTTACAAAGCACATAAAGTTTCATTTAGATCCAATGGAAAATAGCAAGCACTGCTTGCTCTCTTGGACTTTTATTCCCTGGTTTCTATTATCCCATTAGTAGGTCTTAAAGCCAACCAAGCTTTATAGGGAAACTCTTCTAGTTTTCAACACTTCTGAATTCTGGGAGGTTGTGGCCTGACTCAGACATCACACATCAGTCAACTGTATCACAAAGATGAGCATACCAAACTTCCTTTTTCAAGAACAGGAAAAAGAACTTCTCTTAATATCTCAGTAAAGTGCAGACATGAAAAATCACTTTTCATGAAGAAATGGCCGTCCTCTTTTCTACAGTTGTGTTTTCTTTTTAAACAAAGTTTTTTGTAGCCATTTGTTAAAGGAATGAACAATTGGGAAAAAAAGTATTGAGACATTTGGATTCACATTTGTTACATCAGGTATTTTGAACGATACCAAAGAGAGATGAATGAGTGAGTTACAAAACTGAGTTCAAGAGACAAATTCAGAGTAGGGTTCTCATTTTTACTGGTATATCCTACATAAATTATTTGAGTTATGTCTCTGTAAGACACAATAAATGATGAAACAATTCAAGTTTGATAGCATTATTAGTCATACATCAACTTCCTGCATTAAGCCACGCTGGTCAGAAGTCCAAGATGCTGAAGATACACACTATTAAACACCAAAATCTAGGAGGAGTTTCTAACAGCAGGATGGGTATCAGCTGGTGGTAGAAACCCCCAGTGAGCTTCCCTTTCTCATCTGGTAGAGGGGTTCGGTGGTGGTGGGACTGCCGCCACACAGCACTTGCCACTGCGTGCCTGTGTCCCAGTATGCAAAGAAGGAAAATGTTTACCTTTGCTGCTCATCAGCTGTCTTTACTGAACTATAGAAAAGACGACATTTCAGAAGACTTCAAAAGACTGAAGAAGTCTTCCTTCCTCAGAGGACTCAATGCCAACTGTTTTGATTTTATTATGTTGTTGAAAAGTTTGTCAATGATCTTTGGTTTTTAAGGTCTAAATCACAGACATCCCAATTTCTCTGTTGAGATTCTACTTCATTTTTATCATCAGTCTGTGGTACAAAAGGATTATTCATACCATTTTTCTCACAGAAAACTTTGTTTGCAGGTAACACACAGTAAGCAAAAAGCTCCTGGCCTTTGTTGGTGTTCATTCACTTTCTATATATACCTAAACTCTTTCAGAGGTATCTAACATCTGTCAAAGGTATTTTTTATCCTTACTTCAAAGGTACTTCTGAATACGACGTGTTGGTAGCTTTGGAACGGATGAGTTACACAAGCAAATACGGAAATTTCAAAAACCTCTCCCGGGGTCAATATGCTTTCAGACTGCCCTTTAGGGGATGGCCTACCTTCGCATAGTGGGTTGTGTTTTTTAAATTTTATTTCAGAGTTAGGATGAAATGAAAATACTTCTTAGGATATTACGTATACTGAGTCAATGGAAGAGATGGACAATGGATGGAGAAGAGTTTCTGCTGATAGTACTACCTTTCTTCCTTTCACACGAATGTACACCGAGGAATTGTTCCGCCATTAAAAAATCAGAAGTGTTAAAAATTTAAGAAAAATATATTTAAATAATCTTAAAAATGAAAACTTTATCCTTATGAGTACTAGTATGTCTTTTAAACTTCCCTCTTCTCAAAAAGCTTACTTGTAATTTAGGTACAACAATTTCACTCAGACTCACCATCAGGCAATAGCCTGTTAGAGTACCAAGAAAACTTACTGATCATTCTAATTAAGTTACCCAATAATGCTACCGATTAGCGATTTAGGTCACTGCTGTATGACAACTGACTTTTTTCCTTGTAAAACTATGAAACATACAGATTTATGGATAGAGCAACCACAGGTTAAGCAGGTCTGATGCTGGTTAATAAAATCTAAAAATAATTAGAAAAAAAATATTCTCTGTGCCAGATTTCTTTTGGCACGAACATGCAGGAAAATTATGCTGTGTAGTTAGTGCCAACCCGGATAGCTTTGTACGCTAATTCCAAAATGAGGTATGGGGTTTATGACAACCATCTGCTGAGATATCTTCCCCATCCTGCCCAAGTGAAATTAAAATATTGATTAAAACAGTTCCTTTGCGAAACTGGAAAATTTAACAGTAGAGTTGTTACCTACACCTGCTTATTACAATGTCTGCCTTCTCTTTATAAATTGTAGATGATAAACCATAGTTTTCTACATGAAAAATTATCTGCCTTTTTTGCATTCAGCGTTCCTGAATACTGAAAGGCACAGACACCAAAATTGAGAGTAAGGCAGAGTTAACTTCTAAAGTCGTAACTACAATTCTGAACTTCTGCATGCGCAGATTTATCTGATCACAAAGGCAACAAAACTTCCTGGGTTCCCTATACTGTCTTCCCCAAGTTCACCAGGGCACAGACTTCTGGGCTGGCAACCATTCACAACTGATGTAGGCTCAAAAGGTATGAGCTCTTCAGCTTGATTTCTGAACACCAGGTCTACCTTCATGGCAGTGCCTTGAGAGGCTCTCCACGATATATCAGCACACACCCAATACACACTTACAGCATCAGGTGTCTCACGAGATGTACCTGTTGGTGTTGCTCTCCTTAAACTGCAAAAAGCAGTGAGAGAGCATACTGCACATGAAGCAACAGCATCCCTGTCAGAGCTTCTGCTCCGGGAGTCTGGCATCAGCTCTGGTTGATAGAGTTCAGAACATTTTTGTCATTTCCCAGGAGTGTATGTTAATTGTCAACCCATACACTACGAGAAAGGCAGGAGAGAAGACACCCCCACTCTTTCTGTTGCTCTAATACAACTTGCAGGTAAGAATTTAATATCCCTTAAGCTGAGGACCACTCTGTGGATATGTGTTTTAACCTCAGTATTAAAGTAGAAACAATAGCTAAAACTTAGTTCTTCTCCTTGACAGTTAGAATTTATTAAAATTACTTTGAAAAGAGAATTCCTGTACTCTACTTGTTCTTAGAGGTTTCAGTTTCCAAACTGAGATTCCCAGAATTTGACTTAATGTCATGCAGCAATCAGAACTGCAATCAAAGTCAATGAGACCCTTGCTACAATGAACAGTTTTCTCAAAACACTTAACGTTGAATTCTCTGGTCAATGAGGTTAAAGGAACCTCGGATTAAGCGCTCAGAGGGAGTGGAAACATTGACCCTAATATCCCAAACAGCTCAACAGGAAGTGACAGTTAAAAAGCCAGAAAAGCTTCAAGAATCATCAAAAAGGGTACTGAGAACAAGGCAGTTCATTTTACTTCTTATGTAAAATCCTGTGTAACAAGTGAAATTCTGGTCTACGCATCTCAAGATGGATGTCATGGAGTTATGCGGAGGATGGAAAAGAATGTAATGAAGGATGTAATAGAGATGGTACAATGGAAGACAATTAAAAGGAACCAGGGGATGAAGCAGGTATCTTAAGAGGTAAGACGTAAGACACATGAACTCTTCTGTTTAGAGAGGTGAATGTTCACTGAATCACAGGATGGTTGAACATGGAAAAGACCTCCAGAGGTCACCTGATCCAACTCTCCTATTCAAGCAGAGCCATCTAGAGCCAGCTGTCCAGACCTGTATCCAGCTGGCTTTTGAGTATCTCCAAGGATGGAGACTCCACAACCTCTCTGGGCAACCCATGCCAGTGTTCAGTCACCTTCACAGTGAAAAAGCATTCCCTTAGATCAAAAAGAACCTCATGTATTTCAGTTTGTGCCTCTGATCCTGTCACTGGGCACCACTGAAAAAGAGCCTGTGTCCGTCTTCTTTGCACCCTCCTTTCCAGTATTTATAAGCATTGACGAGATCCCCCTGAACTTTCTTTCCTCCAGGCTGAACAGTCACAGCTCTGTCAGCATCTACTCTTACAACAGATGCTCCACTCACTTAATCACGGTCATGACCCTGTGCTGGTCTCTCTGCAATACGTCCACCCCTCTCTTGTGCTCGGGAGCCCAGAAATGGACACAATAAGTATTGAAGGAGGTAAGACTGAGGTTTACAAAATCATGAAATAATTTCACCATGGATAAACAATAAGGAATGGTAATACACCAAATCTCTCTCCTCTCCCTGCCTACCCCACCCAACCAAGTAGCAGAGGGAAGTGCATCAGGAATGCAGATTAAACAGGTGAAAAAAAGTATTTTGCACAACAGGTAGGAAATTTCTAGGACTTGTTTTCACAGGAACATGCAGAGGCATGTGGTATGAGCAGATTAAAAATGGGATAAGACCATAATCAACTGCTACAATTTGGAGTTGCCAGTATTAACTCTGCTGAAATCCAGACTGGCTTAGTTCTTTCAGGATGCTGATGAAAATTCAAAACTGTAACCTGTAACCATAGCTTACCTGCATTGCTCTCTTTCATCTCTAAATCCCACAAAGTTATAATTGGCATGATAGTTTTCATGCTGAGTGCTTTCCTATTGATGGTATTACTCAAACAACAACAAAAAAACCCCTGAAGTAATTAAAATCAGGAAAAGTTCCACGTTTCCATGAGGCTTTCCTTCTATCTAGAGCACTGGTACTCTTCTACCATGCTTTCAGAATTTTCCACTTCAACCATTATGCTTTACCCTTCAAAGGCTTTTCTGCTATTTCCCTTGAGTTTTTGCAATTAGTACAGAACTTGGCAGCTAGAATGCTTGGAAGAGGCAGGACTTTTGAACACTGATGTGCTCTAACCGCCAGTGCAACAGTGAGAAGAAAAAATATTTCAAAATGTCACATTTCTAAGCTTTTCCCATGCAAACAACAGTTAAATCTGCAGTGGCCCTGAACACAAAACCATAATCAAAAAAGTCAAAGTTGTTGGTTCTTTTTTTTCCCATTGATAAATAATGTGATACAGCTAAAAGAAACATTCAGATTTTAAGCTACCTTGCAGAGTTAGCTTGAGGAGACTATGCCCTTAAGGATGTGAGTATCTGGTTAATCTTAGCCAGGTCAATTCCTGGAATTCTGGCTTTGGTAATTTTATCTTTTGGTACTCACACCTTCAATCATGTCATCACTATAGAACATATCTAGCCAACAGAAAATTACATAAATCCTGGTTTGCTTCATCAATCTTCAAAAAAATAAGGGGGTAAGTATCAGCTGATCACTGATTCCTCACTTCTGAGGATGACACATGTACAATACATAACCCTTAACCTAAGTGTGTTGATTTCCAGTTTGGACTTTGCATGTCCTGGTTTTGACTGGGATAGAGTTAATTTTCTTCCTAGTAGCTGGTATACTGTGTTTTGGATTTAGGGTGGTAATAATGTTTATAACACACAGATGGTTTATTTGTTGCTAAGTAGTGCTCACACTAGTCAAGGACTTTTCAGCTTCTCATGCCCTGCCAGCAAGAAGCTGGGAGGGGACACAGCCAGGGCAGCTGACCCAGACTGGCCAAAGGGATATTCCATACCATGTGACATCATGCCCAGTGCATAAACTGAGGGGAGTTGGCTGGACAGGGCCATGGGTCAGGAGCTGGCTAGACACTGGTCAGTGAGTGGTAAGCCATTGTATTGTGCATCATCTGCTTTGTATTTTCTTGTATCATTATCAACTTCTTATTCTATCCTATTATACTATCTTTATCTCAATCCACAGTTTGGGCTTTTTGGGTTTTTTTGGCTCTCTCTCCCATTCTCCCAGGGGGGTGTCGGGAAGTGAGCTTTGTGGTGTTTTAGCTGCCTGCTAGGTTAAACCACAACAATTATCTGTTTGAGGAACTTAAACATTTAAGCAAATCTTGAGAGTAGGGAAACCTCAAGAACAATCATGAATGAAAATACTTCATCTCAGCTTTGAGAGAGTGACACAAGTGCGGT
>NW_010257242.1:18640-20458 GCF_000690775.1 Eurypyga helias
TGCTGAAGGAGTACTCTAGAGAATTATTATTTTTTTAATATTGCCTTGCTCAATACATCCCAAGTGGGACTGACAGAAAAGTCACAGCATAAAAGACAGAAAATGAAAATTTCATTGTGACAGAGAAATTTTTCACATGGGAAACATTTTCAAGCTTTTTCATTCCCAGCTGGCTGCAGAGAATTATAAGTTATCAGAAACCTCTTATGATACTATCTATTGTTAATGTTTTTAATATCTCCCACAGTAAAAACTGTGAAAGCAATCAAGCCACTGACATTTTCCTTCCTCTTTCAGTACCACTTTTATCTGATTCAAACATAAATACAGATACCTAAGCCACCCAGAAAAGATAAAACAGGCTTTTCTCTTTTTTTGTGAGCCTGCTTACTTCTGGATTGTTTTGGTTATCATTTTTGCACAGTAGTTTCCCTTTGCTTTATGCTACACTTCTGGTATTTCAGGATTGATAAGTTGTCTTTTCCTGGATCAGTGCAGGGCTTAATTCTCATATACAGGGCTCCTTGTGCGGACTTGACTCATCTTGGTCATGGTCAGATTGCCACAGAAGAAAATGCTAAAAAAAAAAAGTTTATTCAGAAATCAGAACATTTAGAGAGTTGCTGAAAGTAGCAGAGCTCCCCAGACATCCAGCAGTGGTGATTCCTTCCCACCAGCCTGCTGGTACCAACCCAGCACACATCTCAGAATCAAAGTGGTTGTGGGTCTAAGGTCCTGAGACTATTTAGGAAACCTGTGTTTTGTGAATGACAAATGAATGACATTTGGGATTATAAACAGTCACTATGAAAACCTCTATATCGCTGAAAAGCTCTGTATATGCATATTTATCACGTGCTGGCAGATTTAGGTCATACCTCTGCCAAAACAGGGACGGTGATGAATTCCCCCCAGCGTGCGATCACCTGTTCAGAAACGAAGACCAAGTTTGCTTGATTTTAATCCCAAATCGAGCAAGTCAGTAAGGGTAACTGCGGTCATACAAGGCTTCAAACATGGTCTCAGGGTTTTCTGACAAGAAGTGCAGGAAAGTTCAGGCAAATCAATTCAGATATCATGACCAGGTGCATAAAATGTCTGGGTGCAGAACTGTATTCAGCTCTTTTATTATCAACTTATAAGAAATCCATACAGGAACTTCACTCTATACCTGTAACTGATTTACCTCTATCTCCTTCCCCAAATGTTCCTGTCTAGTCAAGATTTGAGATTCTCGGATGAAAATCATTTTAACATTATAATTAGTAGACTCAGCTACATAACATTACAAAGGCAATACACTCCACTCACGATAAAATTTAATCAAATGAATGAGGTATCTTAAGCTCTTAATTTTTGCAAGTGCTCCCCCACATTCCAACAGCTTCTACCCTCTTGTTTCATTTATGTGATGCGAAGTATCAGGGTCACACATTACTGGGAGGCAGCTCAACTCCATGTGTATTCACAGGTCACAGACGCAGCAGGCAGTCTCTGAGAAGTCCTCTGTCAACAAACTAAACCCGACCTTGAGGCAAACAGCATAATGACTAAGCGCTGAGTGTAGTCTGAGTGTCTTTCGTGTGGTACAGACCGCACTTCTCCAGACACATTCTGTGCCTAATTCTGCGTACAAATATATTACTAGAAAATCTGGCCTTGTATCTTAGCGATCTGCAAAGATCTTTTGAGATCAAGAAGCAATGATTCACCAACTAACCTCATGGTTGCATCCCACCTGGATGAAATCTTTGGCCTAAAACAGGACATACAAACACCTCTGCTGCCTTTGTTTTCAAAACACTTTCTTGGCAAGTC
>NW_010257242.1:20468-26839 GCF_000690775.1 Eurypyga helias
ATGTCAGTGGCCCAACTGACTTCTAGGTCTGTGGCTACCAGTATAAAACACCAAATTGGGACATTCCTTTTCTGAGAACATCACCCACAAACCGAAATCTTGGAAAATGATTTAAGCAACAACATGAATACGCTCCTGTATTAATGCAGGCCATACTAGTACACTTCACTTAATCAGGACACAGATAATTAGGAAATGTGGTTAATTGGGACATTTCCTAGGGAGCTGAATTAAACCAAATGAGTTTTGACTGGCAAGGGACAATGGTTAATTGGGATGATAATTCCTCTTAATTGGTATGCCTGCAGGCAGTTAAGTGGTCTGTGAGGCTCAGAGGCTAATAAAAGCCTTTCTTTCCTCAACAGACCTGTAGCCATCCAAAATCAGTAAAACAAAGTGGTTTTAATGCCCCCATGTACGCATGAAGCACCTCTCAAAAGTTCACTCTCTTCAAGAGGTCATCACTGTAAGACTTTTAAGGAACTTGGTAGCACTAATTCTTTCCAAACATGTTTCATCTGAGAGTAAGGGAATACATGACCAAGATTTTTCCCTAGTGTTGGAATATTTTACTGCCAAAATTTCTCTCAGTCATCAGATTCTAATATTGGAGAAAAGGAGAGAAAAGAAAAAGAGAGGAGAAGCTATGAGAGTTATTTCTAGTACAAAATTGCATTTGCCATTCACAGCCATCTTGCCTTGAGATAATAAAAAGCAATCATCATTTTTCCCTCTAGCAGAAGAAACTTCAGACTTGGTTTCCTTTGCTCCCCATGGAGTTTGCTGAACTAAATCTAGCCTTGCTGACTACCACCTTAAACTTCGTCATAAAAGCCCCAAGGTAACACTCTCCACAACCTAACCCCTAGAGTCTTCCATTCACCACCTCCCTAAAACACACTGGCTGCATTGCTGCAGATCCCTCCCAGGACACCAGGCCACATCTTACCCAGCTCACTTCTGTACTGCAAGCGTGTCTCCAACTGCCTTGACTATTTGGTTACTAAGATGGCATGATGGACTGTGGTGTGTTGACCCTGGCTGGAGGCCATGTGCCCACCAAAGCTGCTCTGTCACTGCCCATGGGGTCAGAGACTCTTTGGGCATCCCCTTGCTCCAGTGTGGAGTCCTCCCTGGGCTGCAGGGTGGTCTCTGCTCCCCTGTGACACTCCATGGCTTCAAGGGCACAGCCAGCCCCACCATGGTCTGCCAGGGAATTTCTGCTCTGGCACCCGGAGCACCTCCTCCCCTTCCCTCTCCACTGACCTCGGTGTCTGCAGAGTTGTTTCTCCCACGTATTCTTATTCGTCTCTTCTGGCTGCTGTTGCCCTTATGCAGTTTCCCCCCCCTCTCTTAACTGTTATCCCAGAGGCGCTACCACGGTCACTGGTGGGCTCAGCCTTGGCACTGGCTCTATCAGACGTAGGGGAGGCTTCCAGCAGCTTCTCACAGAAGCCACTCCTGCTACCAAAACCTTGCCATGCAAACCCAATACACCGACTTACTACCATGATGTTGTTTGGGAAAGCTAAAATGCATAAACATTGACTGGAATCTTTATCTTATAATGTTAAATGTTTTCCTTGAAGGAGATGCTACTCTGAAACTCGACCAAGAAAACTGTTTTCACACAGCATGTAGACAATATTTTTAAAGCCTGTATTCCTCCCATTTGTTTGAAATTTTCTGATTTCAAATCTTGTGACTGACACATTGTACTGGTCCCAGGCAGCAATAAGCTGCTCTCCTAGGGCAGTCTATAAGATTTTGTTTCATTCCATAGTACATCGAGCTGAGTGGTCACTGTTACCCCACCCCGTACCAGCGGCGCTGGGAGCGGGCCGGGGGAAGCTTGCAGAGGCTGGACCCGGAAGATGTGAGGGGGGGTCGCTCTGGAGGTTCCTGCCAGCAGCGCGGTTTTCTCTCTGGGCAGTGTCTGTCCAGACCTCGTGTTGGGTGATTAGCAGACAGTTAGCATCTTTGGTCATGCAGGTTGCTCTGGGAAGGGGCAGTTGGAGGTTTTCTTTCCCCCTGCTCCCAGCTCAGGGAGGGGGTTTTTCTCCTCGGGGCTTTGGATTTATTTTTGCTTGCTGTCCTGGAACCTGCCTCTGTCATCCACAGGTGGTCAGATCCTGTATAATTTGATCTATTTTTCTGTTCTTTTAATTACTTATTAGCAATAGCATTGTTAGTAACTCCCTAAGTTTCATTTATATAATTAAATAGTTCTTAACTTTTATGAGCCTCCCTTGTTTTCCCCTGCCCCTTCCTCACTGGGAGTGGGGGGGTGGAGTGATAGAGTGACTGGTGGGACTTAATTGCCAGACAGAGCTAAACCACGACACACACAGATGCCACAGCTATGTTAGTATCATTTCTTTAAGGAAATAGGTGAAAAATACACTGGTTACTATTTTTTTCCCTTGCTATCTCATAGTAGAATGCTTTGTTTAAAATAAAAAAAAATAAAGACTCAGTGGTAAGTTAGTCTAGCTTTCAAATTAAACACATCTTTTCCTGAAGTGTATGAACAAACAATGGAAAGTCAGAGAGAAACATGATAAAGCAATCAAAGTATCTAAAAGTTATCAGACTCTGATGTGTATTTATCACACTAAAGAAAACAATACAATTATTAATAATAAGCCTTTAATATTTAATCACTGTTAGAATCCAGTTAAAAAGACAGTCCTTACCATTTATGTAATTCACTAAAACTCTGCTGCTGATGCACAATTTCAAAATACCTACAATTGTAAACATCCCTGTATATGAAGGGAAAGACTATATTCACAATATTCCTTTCTTTCGGATGTTTGCATTACTGGGACAATTCTGTATTGGCCAATCATCTTCTTGAAGAGGCTTCTTACATCCCTTTGGTATGTGCAGTTTGAGCCAGTGCATTAGTATGCTGCTGTCTGGCTCTGTCAGTTCAACATCTGTTAAAAAAGGAACTATATAGATTATCACAGGGGGCTGAAAATTGGTGATGGGGAGGTTTTTATACTTCCTTCCCTATGAGGTACCCTATTTCATCCTGGGGACCTTTTCAGGAAGGGAGGAAATAGGAGCCTGTTCCCAAGTCCGGTCACATGAACTTCATGAACCTGAAATGTCATTAGCAGCACTCTCAGAAATCTCCTGAGGATATAACGTCTAAATCATACTTTTTAACTGGAAAAGAGACTGTTCAGTTGTTCACTAATTTATATTTATGACCTTATAATGTATAAATTTAACTAGCAATTTTACAAAAGGGGAATATACCTAAGCAAACCCTATTAAAGTAATGAGACAAAAATTGTGCTTTTTATTAACATCAATGCTTTATGGCAGTGTTAGGCTCCATCCTTTCTAACTTAACCTTGAAAAAAAGAAATTGCTTGTCTGATTTTAATTCAACTAGTAACTCTCCACTAAAATATCTCAGCTCCGTAATATCTCTAAGCCTTGCAGGGAAACATGTCTCCATCTGCAGATCTGTTCTTTGTAATGCTGTCTGCTTTTCTGAGTGCAATGAGTAAATATTCAATGCATGAAGAAAATACTCTGAGAGATCCCTGACTTCTGGGCTGTTTATCAGTGTTATAACATCTGTCCATGGGCAATGCAGTCACCTTTATCCCTTATTCACACACATAAACCCGGAAATCCTTTCCTGCTATACACAGCTCACAGCAAAGATCCAACACAAAAGAAAGCAAGTCTTGCATTTCCCTGGGACATAATCCCAGGGACTCACTCTATTAACGCTGTTACCAGAGGATTTTGCACTCCTGATCAATTCTAACAAAAGATTTGGTATGACCCTAGGTCAAAATGTAATTTAGTTATTCAACTTGTCCCATTTCAATTCTTTCCCACATATTAAATGTATCACCAGGTAGCTTTAAGCTGCATTATGCGGCTTGGAATGGCATAATTTTCTTACTATTTTCCCCAGGCTGAAAAAAAACAAGTCAAAATTACTGTTCTAAAAATGGAATGAGACCCTAGTTTGAGAAGCTTTTCAAATCCTCTCTTTTTCTCAAAAAGGTGAAGAACCTCCATAGAAGACCTGGGAAAGAATAAATATATGTGAAAAACACAAGGGAGAAAATCACTGAGATTCTGAAAAGGCCTTGTAATCAAACAGTCATTCCCAGGAGAAGAAAATGAAAGACTCCTAGGAAACTGGTAAGGAGAGCCACCCTCACTCACGAGATGTCCACCTTTCGTTCTCCAAACTGAGATAAACTGCAACGTTATTAAGGGCAGCTTCTTCTGATAAGTACTCACTCTAATTTCCTTGATTACTCACCTGTTCCTGGATCATGCCAGCTAAATCGCTGCAGATCCGTTTTGAAGCAGGAAGGTTGTTGTCACTATAGCGTGTTATGTTCTCCTTTCCTCCAGCAAGTAAGTGGAGCCTGCCTTGACTTTCATCCATGAAGTGCAGGGGGAGCTCATTCCAACCCTCTTCTATGACACTGAAAGCATTTCTTTTCCACCTTTGTTTTAAACTTTTATATCCATGATCTCCCCCGACTGCAGTTGCCTAGAAGACCCTCAAGCAATTCTGCAATGGTGAGTCATGGTTAAGAGTTCCCTCAGGACATCTTCAGATGTCCTGAAAAGATGCAGGTGGAGGCCAGCAGGCTCCTCTCACCAATACCCACCCTTCCATCTGGGCTGCATAAAACTTCTGCGCTACTTCTCACTCCATTACACAGCCTTTAGCATTTAGAACTGCAAACACATAACTTAGTAAACAAGCATTTAATTTCCAGAAACCTGCCAGAAGGTCCTACTCGTAAGTTTGACTTGGACCAAGCAATGATCAGAGATTTCTCTACACTGTGCCCAAGTACTGAACAGCCTTTTGCAAACACCCTGCACAACTGACTACCTCACTGCCAGCCACCCTGTCCTCCTACATGACAAAGCCTGCAAACACCCTGTAACCCTGTGACATCCCAGAGGCAAGCAGATTTCACTAGCCTTAGGGTTTTGAAATTGTTTTTCTACTCTTTCCTTTGCTAGAATTAAACAGATAAATCTTAGATAAACAGATAACAGATAAATCTTAAATCTTAACAGACAGAAGTTATTATAAAACCATCAGCGTGCAGAATAAGATCTTTTGTTGTGGATCATCAAAGTCATAGATCTCCAAATTATGAAAGCGTGTCAGTGTGAGAAGAAAGCCACAGGCTCTGCTCCTCATTACAAGGATTGCATATAGAGCTTCAATTTAAGCATCATCAGAAAAAACACAGAACCAGCCCTGGGAACAGGGACTCTAAGCCAGGAATTCTTCCTGCAGCGCTGTGCCCGTCTCACCACGTTACAGCATCAGCACCTTTGGGGTCATTTTACCTTTGCCCTCTCAGATCTTGCATTCAGAGTTACAGTGCTGTCTAGTTTGAATAGGACAAAGGGGGAACAGCCGAATTTCCATCTTTCCTGCAGGATGGTGGCAACAGTTGGGCACTAAAACCTGATAGCTCTGAGAACCCCACATCCTGACTTATCACTTGAAAATTTCCATCACTCCAGAATAAATCATCTAGTCTTTCTCAATGGCTTAATCTCCCCAACCTCTTACATGTCATTTCCTAACAGCCTCATACAACTGCTCATGTATCAGATCTAGCCTTATGGTTTACTGGGACAAATTTTGGCCATGAACTCGATGATAATTTTTAAAAATTATTTTCCTGTCGTTATCCTGCTGACTTCATTACAGTAATGATTTTAAGTGCGTAACTGTATGTACTTAACCTTATGGAGGTACACCCAGATTATCAACAGAAGTATTCTGGAGTGGACAGTTGATAATGAGTTAACTCAGAAGAATTAATGCATTTGTAGTTGCCAAGCCTGCAGGCTCTCCGTATTTTTGTCCTGGAGCATAAAATAGTGGGAAGAGCCCAGACCAGCTCACGTGACTTGTGTTTTGTAGGAGCCAATGCATTTGGGAATGTGAGTGTTGCAGCTCTGTATATAAATGTGTGCCCACAAGGCTAACACCATTCAAGAACAAAATATTTTCAGCAGACTTATTACAGGTTTGTACACTTTGAAAACCATTAGTAGTCCCTTATCCTAGTCCCTTATCCAAGTCTTATAGTAATAACGTTTCAAATATTAACTGCAAGACCAACAAGAGTCCAGAGGAGGCCACGAAGATGCTCAGAGGGCTGGAGCACCTCTGCTATGGGGACAGGCTGAGAGAGTTGGGCTTGTTCAGCCTGGAGAAGAGAAGGCTCCGGGGAGACCTTATTGTAGTAGACCTTATTCCAGTACCTGAAGGGGCTACAAGGATGCTGGGGGGGACTTTTTACATGGGCCTGTAGTGACAGGAACAGGGATAATATAGGTTTAAT
>NW_010257242.1:26971-39442 GCF_000690775.1 Eurypyga helias
CAACCTGGTCTAGTGGAAGGTGTCCCTGCCCATGGCAGGGGGGTTGGAACTAGATGATCTTTAAGGTCCCTCCCAACCCAAACCTTTCTGTGACTTTTGATTATGAAACAAATTGTTGATAAAAAAAAAAACAACGTAATAGCATTGTGGTGAATGAAATTTAGATCTATTTCCTAACTTTCACCAGCTACAAATCCTTTGTATGCATGACTAACTTTGATCCCCCTGAAAGCTTTGTTAACTACTGATTTCCCACCTTATTTCTGATGTATACTGTGACTTCACTACAGAACATTCTTTAGAGTAAAATTGATCTGATTCCATTTAATAGTGATATCTATTTAAAAAATGCCATTCAGTGGCATTTACATTTAATCTGGAAATTTTACAGTTAGGGCCAGTTATTTCTCAACTAACATGCATGAACAGGTGATGTCACGCTGGCCTTCTCACAACATCTTTGAAGGTATTGTGACATTTGAAATAATTTTTTAATAGCAAGGAACATAAAATACAAATGGGAAATTGGACCCTAGTTGGTCAGTCAATCTAAATGAAATTAAAACTATTAATCTTCCATCAGAAGTGTTAGCATGCTGTAGAAATTGATCATAATTTCTCTTTGAAATAAAGAACATAAAATGCTTAATGTATTAATGGTAACGTGTAATTTTTATGTGGAGTTTACCAGTTGTTGCCCATGCCCTCTTATGAAATGCTCCCATCACACTTAAAATGAAAAATATGAAAATAAACAATATAAACAAGTATTGTTTTCTCATACACTTTGGAAATAATTTTGTTTAACTAAAAGCACTACAAACATTTATGCTAGCTGATTTAAAAATTACTTTTCCTGAAAGTTTATACAGAATTTAATGCACCTGAATTTTTCATAGATGGTGCAACCATAGACAGTATCTTTCTACTCCTATTCATTTTTTTTTTAATAATTTAATTTACTTCCCTTGGTTTTCCTTCCATTTTATTTTTATTTACTCCATTCTTTTATGCCTTACATGTGGTCCCATCTACAGATGTAAGGGATGGGGCAGATTAGAGTATCTGAGTGAGAAGCTCACTGGTAGGATCTGCACAGTATGTAACAGTACTCAAAACAGTGCAGAAAAGATCCCTTTTTTTATGCATTATCTAGTAGGAAAAGATGAGACAAGAAGATGATACTTTACTTAAAGGACAATGTTTACAGGAGAAGATTTAGGCCCTGAGATAACAGAAGTTAGAGCTTTCTTCAGGCAAAGGATGGAGCATAAGGGTGCACATGTTACAGACCACGTGTGCAAGAAAACAAAATGTTCCCTAAGCTTCTGGTCTTAATCCATAGTTAAATAAAAATGTATAATGGGGCTGACTTCATCTTGGGGATATCTGACAGATACCTTAACGTGCAATTGAAACAAAATTATAATGCTGCTAAAACAGATCAGGTTGTAATTGCGTGAAGAAAAGTCTGAGTTCACTGTACAGCAAGTCAGAAGGCAAACTACCCTGACAGACAGTGTAGGCTAAGCTTGGAAATCAGCTGCTGCCTGGGTGCGTACTGATCTTGATATGTTTGGAATTTGGAAATACAGTATCATTACTCCCCTCAATTCTCCCCCACCCCACTGAAAAATGTAGGTGAAACAGAATTCTGTTTCTAGATTAAGTTGTAAATACTGTTTCAGAAAAAACTGAGACATGTAACTCATGTTGTAGTTCTGTTGCAATGACAATTGAGGTTTTATTTATCCCAACTTATGTGGATAGAAAGTTTTACCTCTCTAATAGAATAGGACATGAGACTGTTTCTGTTGCATACAATCATTTCCAAAACAAGCACCTCAGTTGAACGTTTTATCACTTCATCTTGATTTAAAACTGAGATGGAATTAGCAGGGATTCCACTGAATGATTTGCAAGCTGGCATTGTGGTATATTTATTTTTTTATTATTAATATTTGAGATAAATCAAAATGCAAAGCAGTATCTCCGAAATTATTTCTTGGCTCAACACTATTAAATCTTCTTACTATTTGGACAATTAAATCTGGTTTGGTACTGCTTTGTGAGCTATTGGGTGTTAAAAATGTGAAGGCTAAATTACTATCACAAGTCTACGTGGCTATTCTGACTACAGGGTCAGGATGGAAGAGCTGACATGAGAAAGCGGTCAAATACATTCTGAAAACATTTGTGACCAGTAGGTGTAAACGGTCTTGGAAAGGAGACTAGTTTGGAGAGCATTACTTAGCCGGTACTATGGTCAAGGGTCCAATGAAGACAGGACTATTAGACTACTGTGTCCAGAATTCAGACTCACTGCAGAGCACAACAAGGGGCTAAGGAAACCAGTTCAAGACCCAAAACCCAACCAACCAACCAACCAAAAATAGCCTTATGAAATAAGGCTTAACAACAATATTCTGTTTGCTGAGGAACTGGTTTCAGGAAACATCTCATTTCTTTGTCTCTCTCTCTCTCTCTGGAGACCCAAAGAGATAAGCAATAACCAGAGAGAGGAGGAGATGCTTTTAATATGGCAACTATTGACTGGAAACTGAATTTAGGGGCAAAAAACCCTTGAAAATAGTTTCCTACCAGTAAGGGTAATTAAAGCTTAACAGGAAGATGATGAACTCCAGATGATCTGCAATGCCTGAAATGAGATTTGATATCTTTGTGAAACATACATTGTAGTACAGTTTTTAGGAGAAATTCTACCACCTATATGGGCTGGGGCTCAAAGGGAATAGCCATAGTTCCTGCTTTCAGAATCTGTGAATCCTTGAACTGTCCCTTAATTTCCTCTTTGCAAGATCTAGGGACACAGAACTGCCCCAGATTATTCCCATCACAGTCAATACATGCCTAAAGAAGATTTGCCTAAGTTGCTTTGAAGGGTCAAAAAGCCTTTTTGATCCCAATACGATACCAAGCAGACGCATTATTTCCTATCCTTATAGCTATTTCCCTAGAAATGTGAGCTGGAAGAAACCTGCCACCCTTAGTGGCAGGACACCAGCCTGTTTCTGCCAGTAGACAGACACCTCTCAGGTGCATCACATAATGCTTTTACTCACGTACGCAGAAGGAAAATTGTCAGGTTTAGGATCAGAAAGGAATTCTCTCTGCCTCCCTGATTCTCATTCTCTGATGAGATTGGTTAGAAAGATTCATTTTTCCATAAATAAAAGTCCTCAGCGGCTTATTCAGGTGGTTTTCCTCACCTGCTGTGGGTGGCAGGCAGTAGCAGAGTATTTGTGCAGAGCAGTTGGATGACCTGAGAGCAGGATGTGTAACTAAACCTGGTGGTCTTGTTATAAGGGCAGCGGGATGAAATCTAACAGCCTAACATTATACAACAATAGGCTACACTACATTATAGTAATATACATTCTAGTACGTATAGTGATATATATCATTATACAGAACACAATACAAACACCATAATAATATATAATAATGTACACAAACTCAAGGTAGATTCTCTTTTCCCTCTGGCCTTAAACTATATAAAATCACATGTAGCCCAGAACCGATAAAAGTGTTGAAGTACAAATGTACTAGTTTTGGCTGGAATAGAGTTAATCTACCTCCTAGTAGCTGGTATAGAGGGCTGTGGTTTGGATTTAGCATGAAAATAATGTTCTAACACACTGATGTTCTGGTTGTTGCTAAGCAGTGCTTATACTGAGGCAAGGACTTTTCAGCTTCTCATGCTCTGCCAGTGAGGAAGTGGACAAGAAGCTGGAAGCACAGCTGGGACAGCTGACCCAAACTGTCCAAAGGGACACTCCATGCCCTATGACGTTATGCTCCGTATATAAACTCAGGGAAGTTGGTCGAGGGGGTCAGCGATTGCTGCTTGGAGACTGGCTGGGCATAGGTCAGGCAGTGGTGAGCAACTGTATTTTGCATCACTTATTTAATATATTATATTATCATTATTACTGTTATTATAGTCTCTTCCTTTGCTGTCTTCTTAAACTGTCTTTATCTCAATCCACAGGTCTTACCTTTTTTTCTGATTCTCCTCCGCATCCCACTGGGGTGGCGGGGGGAGGAGCAAGTGAGTGGCCGTGTAGTGCTTAGATGATGGCTGGGACTGAACCACGACAAGTCAAGATTTAATTGATATACTGTATAATTAGCCGTCGACTGTGGCCCCAGGATACAGTAATTTACATGAAAACAGGCTAGAAAATGAAATACATTCAGATTTTGTTTGTTTGCCATTTTAATAATAAGGATATGACTCAGATAACTGTTTAGTTTGGTATGTGACACAGGAGAAATTATTTTTTAAGTGATATTGCAATACATGATTGCACTACAAAAAAAAATGGCCTATTGCATTCCAGCAGAAAATATGATTTCTAACCGTGCAAAAAGTTGAGCTCTGAGTGAAGGCTGATTAACCAAATTATAACAGAGATCTCTTTAAACATACTATAACATATTTGCATTGTTTGAGAGGCAGATGGAGATGCTAAAACCACATTCACATGCAGGTACGCAGCAACGTGTCTGGGACCCATAGCATTTTATGACATGAATCACCATACCACATCAAAGATGCTGTAGTGAAGCAGACTGCCAGGATTCCCACTGCACAAATATTTTTCCAAGCTTTTTATCACCTCTGTTTTTAATTGCACCTGCTTTCAGTTTGGTATGCAAGTTCCTACCCTGAATGCAGTTAATTTTACGGACTGATGTAAATCTATTAAGTGCTTTTCAACGCAAGATACACAGAAAAGTGTCGACCAGCCAATACCCAAGGCACTTGGGTGTCTTTCTCATGTGTTCATAGGCAGAGAAGAAAGCTCAACCAAAATCAGAGCAAAATCATTAATTTAGCAAAGATTCCTTTCACTGATTTTCAACCGATCTGTTTAAGGATAATGACTGGACAGAGATAACAGCTGTTTATCATGTATCTTAGCACCACGTTACACAGGCAGTTGCCCTTTTTAACATTGAGGGGATTCTCTTAGACCCTCGAGACAATACCTCTGTTTTCTTAAACCTGCTGTAACTACTGTTATTTTACACCTCTTGATTGCTTTTCCTCATCTGCTGTAAATAACGTGTGTTTGACACCTAAGGAAATCAGGCAAGGGACTTGTGAGTATATTAAACCAACTTAGAAATAGTGTCTTTAGAACAGAACATCATTTATTCACCTTCTCAAAAGTAACAATGATGTAAAGCAAATAGTAATTGTCACTCTAAAAGCAGTATCTTTTTTTTTTTTTCTCTCTACAAAGTCTACAAAGAGGTCTCTCCATGACCTCTCAAAGCCTTCACTGGTTGGAAAAAAATCACCTTCTGCCTGTGCTTCCCTGCCAGTTGTCTCAATGACAGTTCCTGGACAGTATATGCCTATTCATTTAACCCTAATCTTAGAACCTAATTAAGAGCTCTGGCTCAACTACTGTTCAAAATCTTACTTTAGAATTTTAACACAGCATAAAAAAAAGGGAAGATACCACCAAAAGAAAAATTCTGAAAAAGAAGGACTTTCCATTGTTTTCAGGTTTTTCTTCTATTGTCCTGCTGAGCTAATTCTGTGGTAAGTATCCATTATAAATAGAAATGTAAGTACATACCTTAATCAGAAATAGCCACAGACCCTGCTCAGCTTGTCACACTGCCTGCTTCCAAAAATTTCTCACTTCCTCCAATCTGGCCTAAAACCTCTGATTTTCAACAGTGCTGTAAAAGAGTTGTTGCTCTCTGGGTTATTCACAAGTTATGCAGCCATGAAAATTATGCTGAAGTTGAAGTAGTGTCCAACAGACACAAATCATGTTCTAGCATGTCTAAAGGAGACAGTTCCAATTTTTTCCATGTTTAGTTAGTAGTAAGTGTAAAAATAAACTGCATGCATCAAAGTTTTCAAAGAGCTGAGAGAAAGTGGCAAGCAAGTAAGTAGATAGTAATTGTACTCAAGTCATTTAAATAGGAAATATGAGATACTTCTCCTTGAACATGCTTTTGTTGACTTCTGCATCTATCCTCAGCCTCCCTCCCTGAAGGAGCTCCTACCTCTATTCACCGTGGAGAGTCTGTCCCACCATTCCCAACGGACTCCCATTTACAGCTCTGAGTAGCAGACTGCCTCACTCAATTTTCTCCATGAGGTCTCCAGGCAGCTTTGAACAAAACTGATCACTAGTCTCTAGTGTCATCATGTGACTCTTCAGAAAGATTACGTTTCATACAGACTTTCTTTTAAAAAAAAAAGGTTTATATACCTATGAGAGTTTCATTTTGTTTTAATCTAAGTCAGCAACTGTAGTCAATGGATTATGGGCAGCTCCAGAGAATGAATCCTCTCCTATTAAAATCCTATTCTAGTTTCACGCTTACTTTACCTGGAGGTATGTCTCTCATCTGGATGTTTCCAAAGTAAAGTATCTAAAGCTATCAGGGAGGCAGGATGCATCCTAATTCTCAGCATTTGGTACGGGTCAGTGTGAGCAGGGTGATGGCTGGGATGCACCTTGAGGCACTACTCTCACACAGGAAGGCTCTTCTGATTAACGGGTACAGCTCTTGCTACAGGGTCTAAGTATTGCACCACCTCTGCCTCTCTGTAGGTGTCACCCAAAGGAACCTGCTGTGTTGTGAGAGGAATATGCTGAAATTAAATTATCTAATGTCACAATGCAAATCTCCATCTTCACAATTTGATACACAAGACAGGTTTGGCAGACAAAGAAGTTTCACATACTAACTCCTTAAGAAAACTGCTACAGTTGGGGAAACTTTTCTTATGAAGAAGTTTTAAGCCCTGTCAGGTTCATTATAAAAGTGACAGATTTTTACAGGAATATCAGGGGTCACCAACATAATTAATTTTATCAACAAACTCCCGTATTGAATATGAAATCAGATTTGTTGACTAATTTTGATTAAGCCACAGAAGCATTAAAGCAGTGGTTAGATTCCCTTCTCCGTGTATTTCATAAGTTGCAATCTTCCCCAATTACTCAGTGAAGGACTGGTGTCAGGCTGGCCATAACATAATCACCACACGGTCTCCGGGCTACCATGAGTTCTCTTTCACTGGCCATGTTTCTATTAGACTGCTTGTCATTCCAACCCGATTAACTTTTGACTCACTGGGCAGCTCCAGCTGTACCTGACAGATAACCTGCAGTCCTAAAACCGTCAATCCTATCCACTTGCATGGAAGTGCTCATCCAGAAAAATACTCTTTGTGACCTTACTGAAGGGCAAATGCCCACATAAGGTCAACCAAAAAAACCCATTAATGAGCGAAGCTGTGAACGTCTGAAATACATAAAAGTTTCAGTAAGAGAACACACATCACCTGACCCCCCAAAATCCAAACAGAAGACAGGAAGTCATTAGAAGTCAGCCTGCATTAGCTCTGCTGCTCACAGTGTGCTCTCAGACCAGCACACTAAGGCCTCTTCTCCATTTTCCTCACTATTTTCCAAACAGATTTTCTTAACTTCACTGTAACAACAACTACAAAATACTGCATCATTTTGTTAGGATACAACTATACACCATCTTATATTCTTCCAGCTACAAACCCGGTATTTATGGAAACATTCTGCTTTTTCTGCATCATTAATGTTATTGATAAAGCTACCATCTCTAGGGATTGAAGTTGTATCATTTTCAGGATTCCTTTTATTTCTAATGTTCCTTGAACTCATTTGTATTATCACTGCATTGCTGGCCACATATTTCCTTCACAACTATTCAATTAAATATGAAATTTTAATTTTATAAATTTAAGTGCTATTAATTTGTCTTCTGCATCCTTTCCTGACTTTTATACAGGGATTGTTTGTAAGTTCTTGCCATCCCTTCATCACTGAGGCTGAACCAAAAGCTTATTAAACTAAAGTTACTTTTTATGATTTACTGTACGCTGTCTTCATAGTCAACCAACAACCTTTTCTTTCCAGCTTGATACTTGAACTTACTCTTTCTTTTAAAAATCTCTCATGCCAGTGGAGTTTTGTAGTACTATTCCTTGCCATTAGGACACTAAGTCTTTCAAACATCAGGAATATATACAAATATATATCCTTTACTAATTGAAACCTTCTCATGTTTGCACACAGTCAGTGTATTTAGGCTGCTGTCATTGGTCTTGTAGAAGTCCATTCTGTGGATGAATGGACCTTTATCCTTCATACTGATAACTTCTAGGCAGGTTCATGTCACCTGGCATGGCACAGAACAAATGAGACATCAATTTTTAAAGATTTCCATGAATGGAGATCAAAGCTCTCATCAACCACAACGAAAGTTGTCAAAAGGTAAGAGAGAGCACCCTGCTGATTAATAATTCTCTCTTTGGTTGTAGGAGAAAAAATATTAAGAATAGCTGGGCTGATTTTACAATTTTCCATTTTCTAAGGGGAAGAGGTTCATCCTATTGTTCATCCTATTTATGAATTATATTAAAAATTAAGTGAAGTGACAGAATTTCAATTAAAGTTATTCAGGACAATAAAATCAGGTTGTTGCAGAGAATTGCTGAAAGACCTCATTATACTCAAATATTAGAAATAAAACTGGCAGAAAAAATTGTGTGTTGATAAATGCAAAATAATGCACATGAAAATAATTAAACTTAAGTATTGATAAACATTAAAATACCAAAAGTAAACAGCTCTAACTATTATCATTCAAGAAAGATGCCCTGGATTTTTTTTTTCTTCTTCTTTCAGATTGCATTTGGAAAATATCACGTCAGTGCAAGTGGGAAGAATGGTAAGTAATACTAGAAACAAACCATAAACCAACAGAATATCCATTTCATTGGTGTACTGCTTCTTGAGTACTGAGATAAGGTTACTGTGTGCTGTCCTGCCCATCCGATCCCAACAACAAAAAGCAGGGGTAAGCTAAGCAAGACACAGAAAGATATGGGAAGCATAGTCAGAGGTATGTCACAAGGATAATCAGAGCTATCCCCGCTTCTGTACAAGAAAATATAGCGGGCTTAGAAAAGAAATCCAGAGCAATGTAAGAGTGAGGGCTGGTGTAAGACTACCCACTGCTTTTAATCATGCATGAAGAGGAGGGCACCCATACGGTGTTAGGCAGCTGGTTTAGAACAAACAAGAGGAAGTGGGCTTTGGGGTTTTTGGCTTTGTTTATACACACAGTGCATAATTAACTGCCAAACTCACTGCAACCTGATGCTTTACTGAGGCCAACAACTTAACTAAGGTTCAAAAAGTATTTGACAAGCTCAAGCAAGAGAAGAAATATCTACCACAGGGTATAAGGCAAGATGGTCTGGATAAAGCCTTGGAAAAAATCAATTTTTGACTGCTGGAAGCTGAAAGAACACAGCAGAGGAAAGAATACTCTGTACTTGTGCCTTTTCTTTTATGCTTTCCTAAGCGAGCTAACTCTGCACTGTCCGAACTGGCTACGCTGACCTTTGCTACGTTAAAAAAACCCAGAAACTTTGAAAATGTCACCAAAAACTTCTCTCTCTCCCTTTTTTAAAAAATAAACAAGGAAACCAAAAACCCAAACAAAACAAAAAACACTACTCACTGCCCAGGTATTATGTGCAATATGCTTTTCAATTTGAATTAAGGCAGGAAAATAAATTTGTTATTTGAGTTTACCTCCACAAACGAAGTAAACCTCAAAAATCCCATTGTCATTTTGCTGAAAGAAGTGAGAGATAAAGTAACCTTGGCTAGGCCACAAATCAATTCCTTGAAAGAATCAAAATAACTCATCTCCTTGCTTCAAGTCTTATGTTTATAGCCTCAATATTGTCCTTTTCTTTGAGACTCATATAAAGGGTGGAAACACATAACAACATTGTGCACATCCTTTTTCTTTTTCATCATTACAAAGTAATTCTTTGCATGAAAAACAATTATTTTAGATATGCTTTTCATTCCTACTTTTATACACAACCACATGGAATTTTATTCTCAGACCATAAAGTTGCACCCTCTGCACTGGGTCTAACACTCACCCTTTACTGCCATTGATGAGACTGGCCAAATCTTACCCACACACACAGCTCTGAAATGAAATGCCAGATGTGTAGGAAGGTCTGGCGGTCCCGGTGAGGTGAAGGGGTTTATACAGTCTAATGTGCAGTATCATAGCCAACTCCCTGCTACATATTACAGACCTGCTGTTAAGAAGTCAGGAGCAATATTATAGGATTCAAATTTCTCCGCATGTATTTTATCACCTACACCCAAATCGTTGCTTCTGATCTGTTACTGGTGAAAAACCTACACCCTGGCAAGAAGAAGCAGCAAGCCTGTAAAATTCCCGATGACTACAGCATCAAGCAAGTTGTAAATATTTCTCTGAACTACAGCCATGTCTCAACAGTATGCTCAGATTAATCGCCACGTGTAAAATCCCCAATCAGGTTAATGTCTCAATCTCAAAGCCAAAACAAAAGGCTGGCTCTGGCAAAAAGGCTGTGTCTTTTCAACTGATTCCTTCGTGTGTCAGAGACATCATCAAGGGATTGTTTTCACAGACTAAATATGTTTCTGGCATACCTAAAAAGGTCTTAATCCACTCAGAGAGGGAGTATCAACATGAGGCTGTGAAGTAGCTATGCCATGCAGAGGCAGCTGGGGACCTATACATAGGCAAGAGATACTTGTTGGTCTGGCATGCCAACAGGTGACACTCATCATCGCAAAAATCTGAAGATACTTAAGGAATTATGTGCTCTTTGTGTTGCTATCCATTTTAGAGCTTCACCGGAGAAAGAACCAGTAGTCTATATTGTGTATCAGTAAGTACATAAAAATTCAGTCAGTTGAGTAGTGCTGTGGTTTAATTTTCCATTAAAAAGGCCATTTTAGTGTACATCTCCAGTCCCAAAACTCCACTTTGAAAGACAGCTTTAGGGTTATTTTCATCAAACTTAAAATGAGTGATTTAAACTACACAAGTCTTTCTGCTCAACTGGCCAATGCTGTCGTTAAGAAAATCCTCCAGTCCGTAAAACAGCCAATAGCCACTGTCCACAAGTTATAATAACTCTCGAGTACACTTTTGTTTGAACATACTTATAATAATTTGATTTGATAAGTAATGTTCCGGGAAGAAAGCTGCAAAGAGGTGAAGCACTATGACATTTCAGGCCTTGACAGAATCTATGGATTTTTTTTTTGATTATCAAAACTTCTATGTGAAGTTGCCTGATATATTGCACACTGGGAAAAACAGAACCCAGCACAACTGAAACAGCTGCTCAAGTAACTTCCTCTTCATAGTTTTCAAATAATTTCTGTAGTTATAATTTATTGCTGCAAGTACCTTTGCAGAATGTTGAAGTATAAATTATTTACTTTGACAGGTATAAATGATGTCTATTCTTAGAAATGGAGCTGCGCCACTGGTCACTGTCACAGCACTGCAGCCTTCCAGTACCTAAAGGGGGCCTACAAGGAAGCTGGGGGGGACTTTTTACAAGGGCCTGTAGTGACAGGACAAGGGGGAATGGGTTTAAATTGAAAGTGGGGAGGTTGAGATTAGATATCAGGAAGAAGTTCTTCACAGAGAGGGTGGGGAGGCACTGGAACAGGTTGCCCAGAGAAGCTGTGGATGGCCCATCCCTGGAAGTGTTCAAGGCCAGGCTGGATGAGGCTTTGAGCAGCCTGGTCTAGTGGAAGGTGTCCCTGTCCATGGCAGGGGGGGTGGAACTAGATGATCTTTAAGGTCCTTTCCAACCCAAACTGTTCTGTGATTCTATGATAGTTAGGAAACATATTTTCTGTTGAGAGGACAAAAGACTGACACTCCCCACCAATATAGCTTATTTAGAAACAGAAGTAACAGTACAAAAACCATGGAGTGTGAAGTGGTATGTAAATAAAGATTCTGTATTATACCGTAGCACAGAAGAAATTCAGATAACTAATGAAGAACTTCCAAAATACATGTCATATACCTACGTACACTTGTTATAAAACAGTGAAAACTTTGTTCTGACGAAGAAAATTGTTACTGTGTGCTGTATATAGATCACAGCCAACGCAACATGGCAAAACAGATCATCAGTAGCTTTGGTCTGTAGTATGTAGGTCCTATGATAGATACAGCTAACATGTTTGAAGTGCAATTTCATTTGAAACACTGGTGAGAGCAAGACCCTCAACAGATTAAGATTATTTAATTGTTCTCACTGAAACAAACTGTTATCCAAGTTTGCTTTCAGTTCCTCCCAAATCTCATTTTTTTTTCATACCAACTTCTGGTATTAATAACTTCCAGTATAAAATTAGAAACTATTTTTTTGTAACTGAAAGGCTCTTTTTCCCCAATATTTTTCCATCTTCAGTTAGGAAGACTGAAGAGCTCATGCTGGAAGCTGGACCAGTAAGAATTCTTCTCAGTTATTAGTAAGAAAATTATTAGAATTGGTATGAAGCAAAGATAGATGGAAGGATTGCAGTTAGCTATTCAGGA
>NW_010257242.1:39463-51582 GCF_000690775.1 Eurypyga helias
GGTCATCCTCAAGAAAGCCTGGGAGACACTGTGGCTCGAATTTACAGCAACAACATAAAAGCCTGCATCCACCTGCTGTCTCACTGCACTAATTCCTCGTAAAGGAAGCTGATCTGGTTCATACCTTCCAAAAACACTGAGGTAGACAGTCGGATCATCATGAGTAATCACTCATCAACTGGACTGCATTAAATGACAACCCTGTGTTTATTCCCAGCCTTTGAGTGTTGCCAATATGCTTCAATTTAAAGCAGATACAAGTGGCTAGGAAAATGTATGCAAATAACTTAGGCAGCAGCTCTTAAAATGGTAATTGGATCCATTTCTGATCATCTGACCGCACAGTTGTAAACAATCTTTTTAAAGCAGTCATGTCACCGCAGCTGCAACCTGCCCTCTACATAACAGCTCCCTATTACAGAGCACTCACACATAAAATGAATGATCAGTATCTGCTTCCCTCCTCGTCCCCAGGGGTGCTAGCCATGTCAAATAAAAATGCTCTGCTTATGGGGATAAAAACGGTTATCAGAAAAAGGTTTTGCACGTGGCAGGAAGCACAGAACTCCTAAAGATGGTATGGCCCCTCACTGTATGGCAATAATAGCTGAAAATGTATTTGTACATTTAGATGTAGATCAGAATGATATACTCTTATGCTACATCATTCTTACCATATTTCATTGCTCATTAATGGTGAAGAAAGTTTCATAGAATTTACTAGCTATGAACCTTTTAAAATCAGCAGAGGTTGAAAGCTTCCGGGTTATTTCCCCCCTCGACATTGGTCATTTTGAACACCTCCCCTTCTAGTTCACTTAGTCCCATTCTGAGGCACCGAGACATAACATCAGCCTTAGGTTCCTCACCCAGACCTTGGTCCCTGGCTGTTTGGGTTCACAAGTACTTGGCAGTCAGATATCCAAGGACTTTATCGAATCTGTGTTGGCCACAGAGGCAAATCTGCAAAACATGTGTCCTCCTCCTAAGCATCCCTACTTTTTGTAGTTTCCACAAAGGTAATACTGCGTAACTTTATTATATTAACATCAGTTCCAAATCCGTTTTTACTCTAAAACCTAGACCTGGGGGTGGACATTTTGGTTTTTATTTTTACTAAATTGCAAAAGAAAAAGTTCCTGGAGCAGGCAGTTGTATTTCAAAATGCCAAGGTATTAATCCTGTTTACTTAATCATGGGTCTTTTGACCTGTCATATTTCTCTATGTTCAAATTGTCACACTGAAACATCAAAATAAAATAGAGCATCGTCTCTAGCTACTAATTTCACATAAGACCCCAAAAGCCAAAGTTCTGCATAAAACCAAAAAAGAACTAGCAGTTAGGTTCAATGCCCCAGTGGCAGCTCCCACACAGACCTCAAAGCATTTGCAAAATGGAAGAACCAGATAGTAATTGAAGCATTTTGGACAGTGGGCAAAGTACTGAAGGCTGCAGACATTCACTGAAATGCCTGTTGGAGGGATCCCAACACACCACCTGAGGCCAAGCTGCCTCCGGCTTTGAAATACGTGGAACACACAGTGTAAATAGTTGGTTTCTACCTCTGACTTGGGAGTGAAATCTTCACTAGAAACAATTCTGGTGCTATTCTTGGGTAAGGTTAAAGGTGTGAATTAAGTAATCACATTTCAATCAAAAGTATTTGTTCATTAAAATTTTGCTTCAGTTAATAAACATCTTTTTTTTTTCCTCAGTCCTCTTCTAAATTTTCTATTATTACATTTTCTAGGCGTTTATTTTTAAATTGTCTCATTAAAACTTATAAAGTATAAGAATGTCATTCAATCTTACTGACACAATCAGTACAATTTCTGAGGGCAGTATTTCACTTAAGCTCCACAAAATTCATAAGCAATGTGAAAACTCATTTGTATAGTTTATTGCATCCGCGATTTGATACAAGTAAAAGCAGTTAGGTTCTACTGCTTTCATCCCTGTCATGCAATTCCAGTATTCACTGCTGCAATAAATTGTCTTATAAACAACAAAACATCATAAAACAAATTCAAGAGATGCTGCAAATAGGGAACAAAAACGAAATTATCTAGTGCAAGCTTTTTGCGTGTAAACCTCTTGACGCATGTTGTAACCAGGCAGTTAATAATTGCTTTGTAAACTGTTGTAAATCTGAAATGAAGCAGAGGGGATAAAACTAACAAACAAGTCACAGAGTACAATTGTTACTTGTTTGGAGTGATTATTGCCACTGTCAGACTAGTTCAAAACCTTTTAACAAAGAACCTGTTTTCCCCCTGTGTAACTATTCTACTTGTGCTGGAAAATACAAATAATCCTTATCAATAGTGTGCCACACAAAATATATGCGTGTGCAGATGCTGAATATTTACAACAGTAACAGGCCACAAATTTTAACACCAATCTCTTCGCACAGTGCTTTCTCTCCCTTATTCACCCAGAAGAGATTTTCTCAGGCTGGACAGACTATTTAAGAGATGTGAAAAACGCCGGGGGCACAGGAAGGGGTGCCATCATCACTGCATCCTGCTATAATGCGTAGCTCTTTCCCAGAATGAAGAGGACATATGAAACAAACTTTAAACAGGAACCTTTTATAGAAACCAATCAAAGTTTGGCTAACTCACAAATAACTGGAAATAGGGTTATCCAGAGGACAGGTACCAGCAACCTTTGCAATTAGCTCTCTTACCAGTTTTGGCTAGAACACTCCTGATTTTTCAGGAACCTGTACCTTAACCATAAATTTTCTTTCAGAGCTACGGCTTGGCAGGTCCTCACCATTAACTTCCAGCCAAAATGTTATTCCACATTATGTTGCCAGCATTATGACACTGACATAATTTGTCCTTCACATAATATGTTCAACACAGAGTCAGAAATAATGAAGGAGGAAAAAAAAAAAAAAAGCAGCTTTCTTGTCTCACGGTTATGTTTCAGCATTTAAACTAGTATTTTATTATCTGTGTTCTCAAACTGGAACTACAACAGGGGATAGAAAGGGAGAATCAGAAAGACAGAGTCAACGTGTTTAAAAAGTAACTTATTTAAGGGCACTCACTTGGTGCCAGTAAACTTTTTATTATTAAAAATAATATTATCCACGTGTTTATTAAAAATAAAGTTATTTATTTTGTATTCTTAAAAAAAAAGTCTAGTTGCTGTAAAAAATTTGAAAATTGGAAATACTGTACTTAAATATTGCACGTGTAATGTACTCTCCTTTCCTCAGCCAGTAAGCCCTGACCAATTAAAACATTTAAGTTCTGTCATGCAAATACGTGTACGCCTCATCTCAACATCTCTTATCTTGGCTTCATATTACTTGTAATAAAAAGGCATTCATTGAATCCTGCTGTTATTACTGAGAGATATGAACAGTTCATGTACCTCATTTTATCACAAATAGAAACAAGCTCCCATTATATTTTTAAGGAATGTGAGTTCTGAACATTTTTAGAATCCTAAACAGACTCAGGGTAGACCTTCAATGGTAATTCACAGAATTCTACTGCTACACAAAGCAACCGTTACTTAGGACTTAGTATTTAGTATGCATATACTTAAATACTTGGGCAAATTTTAAGTACTAAAATACCATGTAATATAGTATAAATGTGAAGAAAATAAATTTTGGAGAGTTTTATGGAAAACCAATAGACAAAAAGGTAAATATTTCAGAAAGTGATATATTTAGAATAAATGGAACCGAATAGGTTCCCAGCTTCAGAATACGCTTCTGCGCTCTCCTAGCTGATGGAGGGTTGCTCAGTCGTGGTGTGTGTCACGACTGACTGAGCATAAACGTCTGAGGAATGTTTTGCTCATGCTGTTTGCTCCAGAGGAATTAATTAACTTTCTTAGCAAGATGTTTAGATAAATTCTCACTTATGTACAAAAACACTCAAAAATCTTGAAAGTGTACTCATATTTTAACAACTGATGTCTGCAACCAGAAAAAAAGAGTAATCCACCTTTCCCTCCAAAAACCAAGAAAGAAAAGCAAAAAACAATAATAAATGGAAATAATAGTACATCTAGAAAATATATCAGAGGGTCAACTGTGACAATTAATGGCCTATTTGGCATTTCCCGGAGATGAAAGAATGAAAGATGGATGTTCAGTAGAACTTACTATTATTTTTTGTTTGTTTGTTTTGAGCTAAAGGTGCTTAACAAAGACACAAATTCAATGACGCAAAACCATAACCAGTCACAGAAGAATGCTATAAGCCACTTACAGGAACGAGGAATTTTTTTATTTCTTCCAAGGCATGACTCATGCGAGAATACGCTTCCCCAGGCGGAGCAAACACTTCAATTAATACATGAAGCTCATCACTCAAGTGCGCGTATTTGGCTTCTCCACTTTTCCTTAGCTCTTCCTCCTATGAAAAAAGGGTGGAGTTTTTGTTAGAACTGGGAATCTACTAATTTTCCACTGACTTAGCATTTACAAAGAATATGACAAAAGGACATAATATAAGCAGACTTCTAAACCCTTTGAGAAATAAGAGTCTAGTACAAGCCACTTAAAGATTTAAGAATCAGTTTCGAGTGTCTGAACGATAAAACCAGCATAATTATCATCTACAACAGATTTTAATCAGCATGGGGAAAAAGTCCTAAATTCTCCAGAACCAAGTAGTGAAATATTAAATCCATAATGCAAAAGTTGCATTAATCTGCCCGATTCTTAGCTGTTCACAACAAAATAAAATAAAGATCCACTTAACCATTCTGAAGCACTTTAATAAATGCTCTCATTCATGAAAGTCTTCAACTTATTTCATGAATATTTGTAGGCTGCACATTTTAGTATCGCTAAAGTATGCCCTACTACTTCTATCTGAGTCATGAGGTCTGAGTTCCAGTTCCAGTCCCAGTTCCGATATATGGTACCTATGCAACCCCGTGTACACCAGTTGAGATGGTGATTCACCACAAACATCTTGACAATCTTTGGGTCCCAGTTTTCCACCTATAAAATAAGCCTACTTTATGTCAATGTTCTGAAATGCCAATACATTTTCTTACACAAGGTTTTGAGATAGCGAATGTAAATTGTAATACACATTCATAGTAGTTACATCTGCATAAAAAGCAAAAATACAAAATAACGATCGTGTTAAATGACACTGGCTATGACAACATAATGAAAAATTTATGTCATCACTACACAAGCTAGCACAAAGTAATGCTGAAGAAATGATGACTTGAAAACTCAGTCTACAAAAATACTTTTTGAGAAATGTAATTTGAAGAAAAGATGTACAAATAACCTCATTTTATACATGGAAAACATAATCACAGGAAAAGAAGTAAATTAATTTCATCAGAATATGCTAAGACGTTATAGCTTCATAGTATATCTACTAAAATAATATTTTATGAACATTCAGATATCTGAAATATAAAACTTTTATAAATAGATTACAATTGTTATTTACTTATTTACTTATCTTATTTACTTAAAGTATTCATTATTAACTTCACTTATATTAGCCTTGTCTAATTTAAATCATTGCTTGACACCAAAAATATTTCCATGATGTCATGTTTCAAATAATATGGTACTAGAGCATACAGTTCTTTTAAGCTACAGTAGACAAACCAGCCTGAAGGACTTCCTGATTTTTCACAGAATACACAATGGTTACACCCTTTAGCTCCTAGATCTGACTCCATGGTAAGACAAAATTGTGCAGATGATGACAAAATCATAACTCAATAAATGTAGCCCATGGTTTTCAGAAGTTGAAAATACACATAATTGTTTTCAACAGAAAACTAAAAAATGAAGATAAGCAGCACAGATGGTAGAAGCTTTTAATCTTACTTTATGGTTAAAACATCTTTGGCATTTTAGTTTATCACTGAAATCTCATTGAAATGTCCAAAACACAATATAACAATCCATCATGAGATGTTACAGTACTTTGCAGTCTTCTGGAAAAAAAAAAAACCATGACTGAAGCTTTCAGAATAATTTGTCATGAAGCATTTCAACAGAATTAAACTGTTAATAGTTAGAAAGTGACATCCCAGTAATTGCTGAAAGTTTCTTTTATGCTGATTTTTTTTTTAAGATTCTTAAAAGAAACACCAGAAAGCCCCCAGTGTTGTCTTTTCGAATGAGACTATCAACAAACTCTGTAAAAAATATAAACTGGACCCTTTTTTTCCAATGTAGAAAAAGGCAAAAATAATATTTGGCTTATTATTTTGAGAAGGATTTGGTGCAGCTAAGACTAGTAACGTGATTTTATAACGCAGACCTGTCTAACAAAGTTAGGTAGATGCCTGCATGGTGGTAACAATGGTAATGAAGTTTGTCTTTCATTTGCTCAACAAATTCAGGAGTTCTTAAACCACATCCTTTTATTAACCTTCCTCCCAGGTTCAGCACATGCTTTCTGTCACTACGTCAGCCATTCCTACAGCTGTTAGAAACAGCAGGCTAGGGCTGTGAGATCCTCAACATTTCTTTCTGAACATAGCTCATGATGGTTCTTTTGGGGGTTAGAGACTGTACTTCTTCCCACAACAGGGTAAAACATCGGAAAATGCTTCTTTTACTGAAACGTGTGAGCTGACAGAAACAAAACACCTCGGGAAAAATAGGGAAGAGAACTCTTAGACCATGTGAGCACGTTACAAAGCTTTGCTTCCCAAAGCCAGCGCATATGACCGAATATTTTAGGACTGAATGCAGCCTTACATTTAATCATACATCAGGTATCGGGCACCTAAAACGGAAAACAACAGACACAACTCACACTGCTGAGGAGACACTGGTCTGTATAGAAGGTTACAGGTACTGTCAGGCAATACAGCTTTCCAAGTGCAGTATGGCTGAATGGGCTCTCCTGGGAGCATGTAGACAGCACCTTCATTAGCAACCAGCACAGCCCAACTGCACAGCAAACTGGTCAGACCTGACATCCACGCTATCTGTATTTAGGATGGCAGCACAACTCCTTCTCTAGCACTTCAGCAGGTTTTGCTTCCCACTAGTTGGGGCCTGGCTGCATGAACTGGATTCCTCATGGAAGTCAGAGAGCCTTCGTGAAGCACAACTTTGGCTTAGTTTACTAGGAGAGGAGTCCAGTTCACATCCCATGATCTCTGCTCAGTGTAAGTAATGGCCCAGTCATCGAGAATGATCAGGAGGCTCCCCTCTAAACTGCACTTCTGATTCAAAATAGAACAGTAGTGAATAACCACCCTAACATTTGCTGGAAAAATAGCATGGTGAGCTGAAGGCAATCCAGGAGAGTCCACATGCTTTCCACAGCATGCAAACACTCTCAGTCAGGGGCAATCCCAAGCATAAGTACCGGCTGGGTGGAGAGTGGATAGAGAGCAGCCCTGAGGAGAAGGACTTGGGGGTACTGGTGGATGAAAAGCTGAACATGAGCCGGCAGTGTGCGCTGGCAGCCCAGAAAGCCAACCGTATCCTGGGCTGTATCCGGAGAAGTGTGGCCAGCAGGTCGAGGGAGGGGATTCTGCCCTGTACTCTGCTCTGGTAAGACCCCACCTGGAGTGCTGCGTCCAGCTGTGGGACCCCCAACATCAGAAGGATATTGACCACTTGGAGCAAGTCCAGAGGAGGCCACAAAGATGCTCAGAGGGCTGGAGCACCTCTGCTATGGGGACAGGCTGAGAGAGTTGGGCTTGTTCAGCCTGGAGAAGAGAAGGCTCCAGGGAGACCTTATTGCACCTTCCAGTACCTGAAGGGGGCCTACAAGGATGTTTTACAAGAAAGATGAGGATGAACTTTTTAGCATGGCCTGTTGCAATAGGACAAGGGGTAATGTTTTTAAACAAATAGAAGGTGGATTTTGACTAGGTATAAGGAAGAAATTTTTACTACAATGGTGGCAACACCCTGGGGAACACTTGTCTGGGCAACACTTGAAGAGGTTGCCCAGAGAGGTGATAAATGCTCCATCCCTAGAAACCTTCAAGGCAAGGTCAGGCTGGACAGGGCTCTGAACAACCTGATCTAGTTGAAGATGTCCCTGCTCACTGCAGGGGGGTTGGACTATTTGGCCTTTAAAGGTCCATTCCAACTAAACCAGTCTATGACTCTATGACATAAACACAACATATAGTACTGGTAAGGACCTAGCCAGATTATGAGCCTCTCTAGCAGCTGTTACATGAAGGTAAAATGAGTGGAATTATCATTAATCTATCTTACATGGTGTTATTTATAAGGTTATCTGGCTGCTGTTGGCCTTGCAAGACTTGGAACCTGAAAAGGTCTCTAATGCACCAGTCAACTTACCCGTGAATTCCTCATGTTTCTCATGTAATCCTGCTTTAACAACCTGTGAGATGCAGCTATTCCCCACAGTACTGTTTGTAACTTTTGTCAGCTTCTCATAGCTTTTTATGTTCCACGATTTCCCCCGTCATGTCCAGCAGTCTTCCAGACTCTGTTTAGCTTGTACAAGCCTCGTCCAGGGTCTACCCAGCCGCCTAGTCATTTGCCCACAGCCCTAGCACGGGAATGGTAATGGCCTAAGCCTACTTGTGTAGACATGAGCAGAATCACAGTGAAAGACTGTGCACTGACAACCTGATGGGTTCACTGTAGGGAACTACCCTGAAAACATTCAAAATGCAGTTAAATCTTAGGCACTGGATCTTAAAGAAACCCACTCAAACCAAACCCAAGCTTGTTTGTAATCCATAAACCTAGGACCTGATCAGTTCCAATTTTTAAAAGGAATAGAATAGATTCCCTGGGCTTCTGGATCAGTGATGGCAATCTCTTAGTACTGACCCTCATGTTAATAATATGGTTCTTATTTATTGCATGTTTATCTCCACCGTGGGTTGAGCACAGCGGAGGAAAACCATACCACTCTCCATTGACAACTGCCCCCTCATCCCTTCTGCATGCCAATTCCCTGCATCTCTCAAGACTGACAGTAGTATATTCCATGTCCAAACTCAGCTCCCCTCACACTATGTGTTTCAGGCTTCCTTCATCCTCATCTGAAGCCTCACAGCATGTCTGTCACACGGTGCTGAAGTCCACCCAGCCTTCACATGATGCATGGCTCCATAACCCACTCTCTCATAAAAGAAAACAGGTATTTGTGAACACCTGCTGCGTTTTATAATTTCCAGTTGAACAAAACAGGGAAAATGAATTATAAAACTCTATACCAGAAATTTGAGGAGTACCAACCTCTGCAAAAGCAAAGTGTGCAAGTGAAAAGAACACAAAGGCCAAGAAAAATTATTAATTATTTCTGGATGAGAAAGCAGCCTTACAGTTTTAAAAGGATGTGTGCTGGCAGAGAACTGCTTTCTGGTTGGAACCCTGGCCAAAATGCTTGAATAAAATTACTGGAAAGAACTTGAAAGAACAAATGGAGTTTGCATAGCAAATAAAATCACAAAATCCAGATTGATGAATAAAAAGTATCCTCATAAAAACGAAATAACAGAATATCCAAGAATAATAGAAGAGAAACCTGAAGCAGGAATTGTGTAGATTTCAGAGATAAATTTCACCAATACACCACATGGAACTGGCTATAATGTAACAAATATAGCTATGAAAAGAAACAACGGGTACTTGAAGAACAATATAAGAACTGCAGTGGATTTCGTATCTTGCAAGAATTTGCAAATAGAAGCATAGCGCAGAGACGAGACAGACGATAATCACAGTCCTGTTGCTACAGAAGCATTATTCATAAGATCAATGGACAAGAAGAAAATTAATGAGCATGCAGCTTGACAAATGCAAACTTATTCATTTTTAATCTGGACATAAATGCAAAAAACAAGACGTTGTCTGCAACACCAACTGTAGTAAAAGTAACAAGTGAACTATATGGTAACAGGTAGATAAGAAGATTAGATTTCTCAGTGGTACCTGGTTTTGGGGTTAAAAAGCTTTCAGGTCCTATGAAGAAATAGTGTTAAAGAAGAAACAGTGAGCAAAACCAACCACAATCTGAGAATGGATGAGGAGGAATGGGACAGTTCTCAGCAGAACACAGAGTGAAGCTAAAAAAGCTTAGCCATCCCCTGACTCCTATTTGTAGGTAAGTTATTCACACTCCAGGAAGAATAACAAAGAAGATGGAGATGAGTACACGAGAAGAGCTCACACAGCAGAGCTATGAGAACTTGTGTACTCCACTCGCTTCCAATTCCTGCAGTCGGCCACAGAGACCCCATAATGAAATACGGGCATGTAAAAGTAGCATTGCTTACAAGAGACACAATTTTTGGAGATGCAGATGACAACAATAATTCTTCTATACTTGATGCATCATTAAAATTCTCATAGTTACTTTGGTGAAATGGAGATTTGTGTACATTCCATACTGCCTTTGGCAGACAGGCCCTTCAGTTCAAGGGTGCTTTATTTCCTGGTTTTTCATAATGAAATACATCATCTTAATGGCAAAGTAGTACAGAGCTGTAACTAAGTCATATTTTTATTTAGATAGGTGAGAAGGAAGACAAAGACAAATCAGTAGAAGAATGTGATGACAACACAACCATTGAATCACTCCTGAAAGAGTATGAATGCCTGGAGTGAATGTTAGATTACAAGAAATACAAATTCTGTGAAAGGAAGTAAAGGTTTAGGAGAAAGGGTAACACATAAAGTGGTATATGCCAAAATTGAAGTTACAACCAGTGACTACTGTGACCAATAACTACTGATCTATGTATAGTTACCTGACAGAAAGCTGACAGTGCAGGGACAGAGTTGGCAAACCTACAGATGTTCCTACACTCGTACAAATCAAAGCGAAAGCTAAACCAGCATAGTTAAGAATCACCTGGTCATTAGACACCTGCTTCTAGAACTAAACAAGCCAAAGATGTTACAATGAATGTAACCAATTAATTTCAAGAAGAAGTTTGAAAAGCTCATACAGGAAATTAAAGAGCCTTAAGAAATGCAGAATTACCATACCTAAAGATGCTTCCAAAAATGATTATGTTCATTTTAAAACTGATGATCACAACTAGGGATCACTGTATTCAGGGTACATTCAGATTCAGCAAGAAGACTGCCTTAATAGAGAGCACAGAATGTCAGATTTTTATTGAGGAGAGGCTAATTACCGATTTATCACATCCAGGTTATAAAGTAGGTTATCTGAACTCCCACCAAGCTGTTACACTCTTACTACAGACAATACCATACCTCATATGAAGGTGGTGTTTTGGGTTTTTTTGTCTTGATAAAGTCATAAAGGTCTAATCGAAGAATTACTGGCACTCTAGTTCCATAGTAACACTTGCAGCTCAAATCACATGTAGGTAAAATGTCATATACACAAACTTTCTAGTGTCTGACCCTTTCCCTGGTGTTATGCTCACCCGCCCACTGCCCTGTGGGGCTCTAAGCTCAATGGCTTCATCTGGGGGCGGGCAGAATTGCTGTGAGTTGGCAGCATCTGTGGTCCTCTGCTGCAAGACTTATCATACTGATGGTGATAGTTTCTTCCTCCTCTCTGGAGGAAGCACTTGGGGTAACTTTTAGGTTTGTAAACAAGCTACAAATATTGTCCTTTCTCCATTGTTCTGAAACATCATTTCCAATCCAAATTCACCATATAGTTTTACATACGCTGAATGCTTTTTATTGGTCTCTTGGTTACTCATAAAGTGATCTTACCCTGCTCCTGAGGTTGCCCTCTTTTAATGACCGGTACCTGACTGGTCATTAAAATTGGTGTCAATTCCCTGTTTAAAGACCTGGAGCCTTCTGTGTCATCTCAAAATTTTGCTTTAAGGGCCTCCACTTCCATCTCACCCCTGTACACCCCTATGCTGCAGTTTTATTCTAGGGGCATAGCAGCACCCTCTGTACAGAATAACGACTAATTTTTGCTGTCTATTAGTAATGAATATAGATCAGCATTACACCACACTTGTACAAATCTGGGCAAAACCTAAAGCAAGATAGGTAAGAACCACTCAGCCATTAGGCAACTGCTGCTAGAAGTAAGGAAGCTCAAAGGGAGCCAGGGGCAGACCAAGGCCAGCCCAGAGCAAGCCTGGCAGGCCCCAAGCCCTGTGCTGATGCCTTGGCACAAAGCCTGCAGCCCACGGCACTTGATGGCAACA
>NW_010257243.1:0-24748 GCF_000690775.1 Eurypyga helias
GGGTCTGCATCCCCTTGTCTGCATCCGCCGGTCCACAGCCATGGTCCCCGGTCGGCATCCTACCTGCCATCCCTCCAGCCCCCCAGCCCCTTCCCACCCAGTCGCCAAGGGGTGGGTTGGCCCCTGCCCAGGGGTCAGGTCCCTGCTGCGGCCAAGGCTGGGCTGATTCACAGGGCAGCGCTGGAGAGGGGTCTGCATCCCCTTGTCTGCATCCGCCGGTCCACAGCCATGGTCCCCGGTCGGCATCCTACCTGCCATCCCTCCAGCCCCCCAGCCCCTTCCCACCCAGTCGCCAAGGGGTGGGTTGGCCCCTGCCCAGGGGTCAGGTCCCTGCTGCGGCCAAGGCTGGGCTGATTCACAGGGCAGCGCTGGAGAGAAGCGAAGGGCACAGGAGCTGAGCTACCCCAGCCCAGCCCGGCAAGGGACAACAGCGTTTTGTGCCTGGAGGAGTGAGGGGATGCCAGAGGTCTCTGTCCCAAAAGGGTTAAATAAACATCAGGCTCCACCAAAAAATATTTATCTCCTGCTAAATGCATGTGGCAGTGGCTCTCAGGAAGAGGGGCTGTGAGGGGAGAGGGAGGGGGAGTATTAGAAATCTTTCCTCCTCTTGCACTCAGATCCTGTTTTCTTCTTTATCCCATAAGGATTTCACTGGCCTGGAAAATAAGAGGTCCCACAGAGCTGATGTTGCCTGCTGTCCGTTTTAAGGTTATGCTTCAGTCCCAGTCATTCCTCCAGCCACTCGCGAACCAGCAACAGCTACAAATATCACCCCACTTCAATATTTAGAGGGTACAAAACACAGACTGTAATGAGTGCCCCCCTAAAATGGGTAACCTGGCACGTACCCCCTAAAAGTCACATTTGCTTGTGCGAGTGTGGCCCCAATTGCTTAAAATTAATTTTCCTTTCAGGCTGATTTAACAGAAAGCTCAAAGTTTCAGAGCAGTCATGAAATTCTCAGGCTAAGGATGGCTGGGCCAGTGGGCATGGGCTGGGGCTGCAGCACCCACTGCTGGGAGTATCCCATGAAGGATAAACCCTCTCTTTTTTTTTTTGTGGATGGGCAAAATGTGTGATCTCCAGATTTATTTGATGCAGGAGACTCAGGGCTCCAATTTTGCCCCAGGACCAAAGGACAAGGACATCCAGCCCAGGCAGAATATCCAGCCCCCGGAGGGGTTCAGCATCTCACACGGGGTGAGGATCCAGTCCTATCTGAGGTGTTCTCCAGGTATTTTTCCATGGGCAGAGGCAGGCGGGAGCAGCGAGGAACTCAGGCTCTGGCCACGTGGGCATGCTGGGAGATGCCTTGTGTGTACAATTTCTTGTGCGTGTAAATGCTTTTGGGTTTGAAGCCGGAGGGCACGGCAAGCCACCGGCCAGGCAATGAGGCAAAAATCTTCTGTACTGTGAAATGGAAACTATTTCCTTGGATAAACTTGAACCCATGAGCGCTGAGCTGGTGGGCTGGTGCTGGCAATGCCAGCCTCGTGCTGGCAGAGGCCAGCGAGCAAAGAAACCTCTTCCAGAGCCCTTCCAGCTACGTGGGGTTTCCACCATGCTCCCCACTGCCATTAAGGGCAATAAATTGGGGGAGGGGGCAGGGGGAAAGGGCTATTTTGGTATATTAACCTCCTTGTGGCCAGGTGAAAGGTTAAATTCACATGATTCATTGGCGGCTGAGAGACAGCACTTTGTTGCTAGGATTTTGGGGAATGCAGAGGGCTCCAGCGAAGGAGTCTCGCTAATCTTTAAGGGAGTGAGCCAGGCTCCTGTCTGACGGCTGCAGGCCCAGCAGCTCTGTGTTTCATTTCAGACTGTCACTCTCCTATCTCTCAGCTCACTCCCAGCTCCAGCTTGCTGCCAGATCTTGGGAACTGTTAACTCAGACAAATTTATAGATGGAAAAAGAACAGTTAGCCATTGTTCCTGGGGTGGGGGAGGGAGGAAAGCGAGGAGCTTCGGCCACCAAAGCCATGATGTAACCTGGTTGTTGCTTGGTTGGGAGAAACGTGCAAAGGATCTTGCTCTTCCCATGCCAGGGCAGGAAATTGGGACTGTTATGTTACTGCTAAATGTTGGGAGATGGGATGCTGGTGCCCAAAACACTTGGAGACCTTTGTAGAATGTTCCCATAAAGCAGAATCTCCCAGCTGGACATCTCTGGGGTATGAGCTCATTTTTTTGTTTCAAGTCCCGTGATACTGGGTGTTTTTCCTTATGCTTCAGACTCTGGCGTCATGAGATCTAGCATAAACAGCAGTGTTCTCATACAGAAAGCACCTTGCTCTGTGGGCTGCTGAGAAGAAACTGGAAATGGGGAGATTTCAAGGTTTAAAAAAGAAAAATCCAGTTGGCAAATATGGGCACCCTCAGATTTGTTATTCTTTAGGAGTGCTATGACTTTCAGGAAACATTACTGACTTCATCTACCTGGGACAAAAGTGTGAGACCACAAGTTGTCCAACTAGCATTCAGCCTCAGTTGGATACTCTTCCAATCAGCCTTCTTGGTGGAAGGATTTTGATTTTTTTTTTCTTAATACAACATTAAACCCCATATCTGGAAAATGAGAGCTTTTGGATGGTCTATAGCTCCTGAACATGGGTGTCTCTTGGAGGTATGTCTTCCAAAATTACCCAGAGGATAGAGATACACCTTCTGGGAGCCTTTATCCCCTACACAAACCTCCCTGCAGCAAGGCTGTAACTGGTGTTACCATCCTCACAGTTTCTTTAGCCCTTTCACCATCTGCAGACATTCCTGGTTCTTTGTGCTTGCTTTTTAGGAGGGAAGCATGGGAAGGATTTGGAGGACGATTAGCTGTGAGTGGGTCCACCTGCCCTCTTCTGCATGTAGCTTCAGGACAGGAGGAACTTGCATTGCAGTAGGGTAAACCAACTGAGGTTTTTATAGCTGCTCTGAATCCAGGTCACCTTTTTTTTTTTTTTTTACCATTGTATGTGTGTACATAGTAGAGGGAAACTAGAAATTTTCAATTTGAAAAATAAATAGAAACGTGTTAAGTGCTTAGCAAATCGACCGCTTGAGAATCTGGCTGCATGGAAGATGGTTTCTTCTTCTAAGGTCTGAAGGGTTGCAGAAGTCTGGTTTTTTTAGTCAGGAGATTGCACAGATTTGATTCAGACAGCAGCACAGTCCCAAAATATGACTCCTCTCATTTTACTGCTGGAGTTTTATTTAACTCTGCAATAATAGGGACAGACTTCCACATTCTATAAAATTTCTGCCCAAAGTCAGCTTTGATATTAATGCTCCTTGTCTTCTTAATTTTGGTATCTGTAACTAGAAGCACTTCTCTGTCCCATTGCAGGTTGGGTGTGAAGTTACTGACTCAAAACACCAGCATGACAGAGAGGTGCACTTATAAATACAGATCTGAATTAAGCTCCGGTAGAAGTCTTTCACCAAAGTTAACACAGATGCCTGAGGGAGGAATGTGGGACACTATCTGCATTATGGGCTAATTTTTAATTTGCACCTCTCTCCTCATATATTTTTTGTGTCTAAAAATAATCTTCCATGAGGGAGAAATGACACTACTACTACTTCTCATAAGCAAGGTACTGAAAGGATGTGACAAATGAATGGTGCAACCTTCGCTATCTATTAAAACTAAATTTAATGTTCCCTTCATTGCTTTGCTATGCTTAATTTTAATACCCCTGTGCCCAATATTTTTCCTGCCCTCACTTACTGTATTTTCAGGCTGTGTTTTCCTTTCACATCTTCTCTGCCACATATGAACTGCCTTGGTTTGGGTCAGCAAATCTTCTCCTCCACCTCACAAAACTCCCTTTACCACTTCCCTCCATCTCTGGCTGCATCTCTGACCTCTCCTAGCCTCATTTTTCACCTTCTCAGCAACCTCTCAGCCCTCACTGGCTGCATTTTTCATCTGCTTTGGCATGAAAACATGGCTCCAATTAGTTGGAAAGGTGGTATGGAGAGGGAGAGGTGGAGAGGCAGCTGGTTTGTCTGGAGCGGAAGCAAAGCACTTCTTTCTCTCTATGGGCACCCTAGCTGCTCAAGAGATGTGGTGTCTTTCATGGTTGAATGCTCTGGAGTTGGGGAGAAGGATCAGAGAGCTTTTTCCTACTTCTCCAGATTTGCAAATACAAAGTTAAGCCAGAACCTGAGCTTTGCACCACGTGAGTTTCAGGCATGGACCACAGCTGGTACTGCCCAGCTGCTTTCTCCCAACTCAGTGGGAACCCACTAGTCCTGCGGTCACAGCAGCATCCTGGGGGGGGTGTGACATGGTGATGAGCCACTTGTACTCTCCTGCTCACTCCTGAGATTTCACAGAAACAAGCTGAGCAAAGCCATGTGTTACAAAGAACCACTGGAACAATTTTAAGTGAGCAAAGATATGCAGAAGCAGAAGTCCTGGCAAGACTTTATTCAGTTCCCCATGGAAGGGAAGAAAATTATGTGCATGTATATCACATCTGACTGTACCCAGGCCAATCTCTAGGTAGAGTTTAGCCATTGTCCAACTTTTCCAAACCTTCAGCCCCACATCTGGTCAGCTGGCTCCTTCCTGCCGCCAAATGTCGGGGTCTTCGTTTCAGGGGACGTTGGCCAATCTGCATACAATCGGCGCCACGGGTTGAAGCTGAGGTCACCATTGAAATCCTGTGTTTCCAGGAGTTGTTTGATCAAACAGAATTTACAGACCAGGACAGTTATTGACAGGGTTGACAAAAGTGATGCTCCAATGATTTACAGTCCAGGTGTGTTGTCAGAGCAAGATATTTACCTGAGAACCCAAGAACTGTTAAAATTTAATCCCTAGAGACCACCTCTGGCTTTTCTGCAGTGTCTTGAAGGGTCACACCTTCTGGACCATTTAAAGTCACCATGCAAATAGCCCAGAGTTTAGGAACTTCCAGAGGAAATAAGAGCAGATACAGTGATTTAAAACCTTTTTAATGGGTATAAAATTGGAGAGGTGAACTGGTATAGGATGGTCTTTCCCTTATCCCAAATGTGCAATTCTTCACAATAAACCTCTTTGAATATATACACATTAGTCAGGATTATCTCTGAATGTCTAGTGGGCTAAGAATATGGATCCTGGAGATGTCAGCAGGAGGATTCATTAGAGAAGACGGCAAGTGATTGGAAATGGGAAATGTATTCTCTTATAAACACAGCCTGCACTGGGGTTGACCTTAGGACTGAACAGAATTGGCTGGAGAGATGGCAAAGGCAGGGAAGGAAAACAATGTTCATACACAATTGTCTCATTTTTTTTTTTTTTTAACAAAACTCATTATCAAGGTTTCTGTTACTTCTCTTCATCTTCCAAATGAAGGGTACTCTCACTGAAAACTGAGACCGCTGAAATGGGAATGTCAAATCAGTTCAAGCTTACTATTTCTGGTGAGACAGATTTCATAGGTTTTGGGGGTACATGATGCAACTCCAGGAGGGATTCCCCTTCTGCTGATGTGCTGGAGCTTCCACATGACCAAAGCATTACACATTTCTTGTCCCACAGTCTTGACTATTTGTTATTGTCTCTTTGACCTTACTGGCCATTTCCACTCTGCAATATTGGAATTCATGTATTTGGATGAATTCTTCAATTTGAAGTGAAAAGACGCTGGGAAATTTTAAGGTTTCTCTTTGTGTGCATGGGCACACACACGTGTGGCTGTTTTCCCCTTCATTACCGCCTCTCCTTGCTCTCTTGTTTGCTTACTGGGCAAAATGAAAGGAGCTAGCACCGAGTATGAAAGGAACTCAGCAAGCCAACATTGACTCCTACCTCATATCTATTAGCTGTAAATTACTTTAACATGAGTGACATCACACTTGACTCTTGGTAAAACAGTGTTAAGTTAGTGGGTAATAAAACAGCTTGACACTAATGATGGGTTCTGCGTGATAAATTACTGTCAGTGATCAGATAAGGGTTCTTGAGACTAACCTTGAACTAAATCTGGTTTGTTGCTACATCTTGTGTGCAGTGTTCCACTTCTTACCGCGGGGATTAAGGGCTCAGAGCCCAATCCTGCACCGTGCTTGGAGGCGAAAGGGCTACTCGTGTGCAGGAGCATTTCCAGAAGCGGCTTCCAAGCATCACACTGCTCCCATGAGTGGAGCAAGGAGGGTTTGGCCCTAACCTTGAGAGCAGCTGTCCAGTTACGCAGGCCTCACAGCCAGTCTTTCAGATGCAGGAACAACTTCCAGCAGTGACTTAAGTATCCAAATCTCTGATGTTTTTCGTTAGAAAAAAAAACATTACACAACTAAGGGGTGGATCCTGAAAGTTTCATTATTTTGTGTGCTTGATATGATGGATTTCATTATTGGATCATGTTTTTTGCCCTATGCATTAGATCTATCCTACAAACCATAGATGTCAATGACCTCAGTAAGAACAGAGGATGCTCAGCAGCTGGCAGGATCAGGCCCTCATTCAAAGAACTTGTTTTACTTGCAAAACTTTGGGAGAAAGCTTTATACCCAAGAGCTGGGAGCTGGCCAAAGTCAATATAACGCATGGGATTTTGAATATTTTTTGCATGTATTTTCTTTGGAATCTAACCAGGGTGCTGCTTAGAAAAGGCTTCACAAATTGTTTTACATTGTTATTATTATTTGAGGCTCTGTTTTCATTTGTCATTCAGGTAACATGCTTGTGAGATTTTTTTTAATTCTACTTTTTGTATAAACCATTGTATTAAAACATTTACCATTGTTTAATTTCATGCCTAATCACTGTTGTCCTGGCCTGTTTATTACGACTGTTCTAATTCTGGCATACTTGTGTGTTATAAATGGCTTCAACGAAGAGAAGTTTTCACTGTGTTCATCCAGATACCTCGTTTGTCTATGATTATGACAGACCTCATATTAGGATGCACTGGTTTTAATGCAAGTAGTAATTATCATCCTGGAAAGTCCATAGTGAGAGAAGAGCCCTTGAGAGGATGGCTCCAGTGCAACTGGACTATGCTTCCAACTGAGAAGTCAAGTAATGAAGAGCCCAGAGACACCATTTAAATCAAAATTTTAATCTATCCTTATATTTATAAGCTTAATACACCATTTACAGTGAGGACAGGGGTAGTTCTCCATGAAGGAGAGAGTTCTCCAATCTCGAGGATGGAGATGAGGACTGGGCTCTGACCATGCCCGTGCTCCCTGCAGTCGGAGTAGGCAGCACAGGGACGGGGCTGCTGGAGAAGTCACAGGCAGTCCTGCAAAAGTCTCCAATGAAGCAAAATCCAGTTTGTCCCATGTACTTTTCCCATTAAATCCCATTTTTCTCAAAATTTTCTTGGCTGTTCAGTCCCATTTGAAAGGAGAGGGCCCTTTGCTGCATGATGCAATGAAAAAATGATTTCTCTTGGCTTTTTGTTTGTTTGTTCGTTGTGTTTCCTCCTATCCCATATCTTGATTCCCTCTGGGAAAAAAAAAAAAAAGGTAAGGAAAGAGAAGGAAAATAAAACTTCTGTTTGGAAAGAAAGGGAGGAGTCTGTGTGGGAGATGTCAAATGGAGCAGAAAATCCCTGGACTTTCTCCAGAAACCCCCATCCACTTGAGCTGTGGATCCCATCAGTTTATCAAAACACTCTCTGGTGCATCACTCTGAGAGAGCGGAGTTGTGCCTCCATCAGGACAGGTTTTTAAACAGTCCCTTGGTTTATATGACAGAGGTGAGTTTCTCATCTGTACTGCAGCCCTCGTATGCAAAGTAAAAAGTGCAGGGGGAGATGGAGAGGGGCTGACACCCCCCAGCTTGCTCTGATGGAACCGGGAGGAGAACTGTGTGCAGTGGCACTGGGGACACGGGACACTGGGGCTGCTGCTACTCACTGACACTCTGCCGGAGATGGAGCCCTGCTCCCTCATCTCCTCACACCCCAAAACTCACCTGTGCCCAAACCCCAGTGGTCCTTCCTCTCCCCTCCACTGCCATCCTGGCAGATGCTGGCATCCTGGCATCCTGGCCAGATGCTGTACTGGGGGGGAGAAGCCTGGAGCTCTCCTCACCAGTGATGAATTCACTCCCATGAGCATTGAGGACCTACTCACAGCTCTCCCATCCTCCCACCGCTCAGTGCTGACCCCGAGTTCCCACCGTGTGTGGATTTGGGGGGCACCGGTGACGTGAAATCCTCACAGGATCTGGTCTGCACCGCAGATTTCCCTGCAGCTCCTCCGAGCCTCGCTGCCGGGAGAGGAAGCGGCACACCAGCAACATTTGGGCAAGATCTGCAGGCGTAGCCAGAGCTGAGGAATTTCTTCTTTATTCCATCCTTTGATTTGCTGAACACAACTGGGGGCACAGATTTTACATCCCTGCTTCTGATAAACTGGCCCACGAATGTGTCACACACATGCTCACAGACGTGTCCAGCCTTAAACACTTTTGTCTTCAATGTGCCCCTTTTTTCCTTTTCTTTCCCTTCATTCCCTTACCAGACATAATATAGGCCAACTGACCAGAGACACTGTGACTACCATGATGTAGGAAAGAAACAATCTCTGGCTGGAGCGGCAGGCTCCAAACAGCTTATCCGACAGATGCAGGAGCAGGAAATGCAATATCATGTCCAATTTCTCATACCTTATTCATGACTCTTGCAATCGCAGAACACATGTAGCCCAGCGATATGCATTTGGTGTGAGTCTTTCCTCTTCTCTTGCTCCAAAACAGGCGCTTTTGCTGGGAGAGAAGAGGACTCCTGAGAGGTTCCCATTTGGCCCGGCTGAGAAATACCCGTGGACTTATGTAAAACAGCCCAGGCACTGAGAATGGAAACGTGCCCACATTTGCTTTGCTAATTAACCTTAGCTTGGGCTCAGAGGGACTTGTTTTGGAGGGCTAAATGAGATGAGATGGACCAGAGCCCAAACGGCTCTTGCCTGCTCTGTGTAGATGCCTCTGGGGCCCAGGGAAGTTTTTCTCTTATCCTTTTGGACCTGGATCTGGTCTGTGGCTTCCCCAGAAGCACCCTGAGTCCATCAAGGAGTGAAAACTCTTGATGTCACAGTATCTCCAAACAAGAGCAGGGCCTTCTGTGCCTGACATTCCAACCAGCCTTATCCTCAAACCAGAGCAAGGAAGAGAGGCCGGATTCTCAGGCAGCATCACGGCACCTTGGTGCTCCTGGACTTGTGCGAGGAAAATGGTATTTATCCCCATCTCCTGCATGCTGGGAGCCTCAGCCAAGGTACTCCAGCTGCAACCTATAGAGGCTGCTTCCCTGCTCTGCAGGAGGAGCATTTCAAAGAGTAATGAAAAAGTTTTAATTTTGTTGGGGACCATAATCTGTCAGGGTGCTGGCCTGGGCAGAGCAGCATGGGTCAGCTCTTTAAGGAAGGAATTGGGACCAGTTGACATGCTGGGATCCTGGGGTCAAGCACCCTTTGCTGTTGTCTCCATATCTCCCTGGTCCCTCTAACACCCAGTTTCAGCCAAACCCTTTTTATTAATCTAATATTTTTTTTTCCTTATTAAACAGTCCCATAGAAAAAAGGATTGACCGACAGCCTAATTTGAATGAAACCCCTCTGGCAGTGAGGGCAGGAGTGTGAGGACTGTGCCCCGAAACACAGCCCTGCACAAGGTTACAATAATATAATCATTGAGAATTTCAGGAAAGATGAGTTCAAAGCTTTAGAAAAACCCCACCTGGCTGTGTTTGTGTGGAAACACCTATTTCTGTGTGGCAGCAGCACTCATACAAGAAAAATCCAGCAAAGCTCAGCCCTGTCCACTAGTGTAAAAAACTGATTTCTGCAGTTTAACCCAAGTGGTGAGGTTTTTCCAAGTAGCGTCCATTGTGCTTAAAAAGGTGCCCACAGATTTAATAATAATCATTACAAAGTTTCTGCATTCTTGCCCAGATTCCAGGGTTTTACTCTAAGCTGGCTGGCCATACTGTAAAAGTTGGTAATAAATATCTGTCTTTGGTATAATAAAAGCAATGTTTATATTCTTGACAGAATGCATTTGTGAACTTACAGTCATTAGAGATGTAAACTGAAGGCAAGAAGATAACCTCTCTCCCAAATGTTCTATTTATTTCTGTAAAGTAATTTGTATGATTTATCTTATAGACTAAGGTTTATGGTTCACTTTGAACTCCAGGTTCTTAACTCAGCAATTGCCTGTTTGGGCTGAAGCGTATAAGTGATGGCATGACCCAAAGTGCTAGATGAAAGGAAAAAGACAAAAACAAGGCAGGCTTCTGGGATTTTAACCATCATTTCTATATTCCATTGACATCTCTGGGTTAAATATTTTCCTTTAGAGGCCAATATGATCATTCCATCTGTATGCCATATCTCCCAGTGACAAGGCAAAGCACAGAACACGGGCATCCTCAATGAGGCATACCAGGATGCGTCCAACGGGGAATGCGAGGAGGTCAAATGTTGCTTTTAGTCATAACTCCCAGTTTACACATACTCATAAGCAAGAAGGCATCTATTTCATGATTCATAAAAGAAGCATTTGATGTGGGTCTGCGTATCGCTGCTGTACCGGGCTGGAAAGCCCATGCATTTTAAAACAGGCTTCTAAGTCATGTTTGCAAGAGATAATATTTAATACTAAATAGACATAAGCTTTCTGACTTTGCAGTCTAAAAAGAAACTGAAAGATGCGGCCTGCCCCATTCATCCAACTCCAACCAGAAAAAGCTGTTAATGTTACAGGAAAGCTCTGGTTTTGGGCAGATGGACACTACAGGGATGTGTCTTGAAAGCCAGAGCAGCACTGGGGGATCTGCAAAGCTCAGCACAGAGTGGTGCTGAACAGGGTGGGGTGGTCCCAAGTTTCTGTTTGAGTTTGTATTTGTATCACCTTTCTATAAGTAATGTCTTATCCTGGCATCCTGTAAGAAGAAAACTGAACGTGCTTTGCTAAAATATTTAAGGTTGGTATAATTCTTCCCACCCCTGAGAGCATTTTTCTATGAATAGGAACCACATTGTTAGGGAGAATTGCTGTAGATGGCATAGGACATAGTTCCCATGACGTGAGTGCTATGGGTTGTTCCCAGGGAGATGCTTACTTGCATTTGTCCCAAAATTTAATAGTTCTTAATATAAGGATGTAGTTAAACATGGCTCATTTCTCAGCATCAGAAATCATCATCTCACTCATCATCTAGTGCCATCAGAAGTGATGAACCAATTTCTTCATCACTTAGCCTGGCAAAAATGCAAGTTTGTATCATGACATTTATGAGTTTTCTTTGAATAGGTGAGAAAACCTGGAGTAAGAGGAAAATTGTTCCTTATTCCCAGACCTGGCTGGAAGGTAGAGTTTACATTCTGTAGATAACTTGAAGTATTCAAATCATTTTTCATTCAAAATCAGTGTCAAAATGTCACCTCCCCTCCAAAATCCAGTTTATAAACTGGAAATTATGAACATTTTACATTGAGAAACATCCGACCAGGCCAACAATAGAAAAATATATATTGTGTGTATATATATGATATATAAATATATGAAATATACCCTAATAAACCCAGGAAAGTCTAACTATTTATTTTACTGCATTTCTCCTGCGCATTTTCAGAACAGTGGGATATCTCCAGGCATTCAAGATGCCAAAGAACAAGCACGGGGGATTTTAGGCAGATTATTATGCTTTAAAAAAGGATTGTGTGAACTTTTATTTGTTCTGGGCAGCTCTAACGTAGGACAGTCAGGTGGCTTTGAGAGCTATTGATAAATTTAGGAGCTATTTATAGAAGGTGCTGGTTTCTCATGCATGGTGAGTGTTCAGCCACCGACTACACCCGGTGTGCAGGAACAACACCGTCCCCTCCAGCTCCCTGCCATTAGCACCAACACTTGTTTAGTTGTTACTTTATCTGGTGGCACTGGAGCATGATTCAGGTTGGTAGCTGTCAGGCTGACTGCAGAAATCCCTCCCAGAAGCAGTATTTGGCTTCAGGCTCTCACCCAGATTATCAGGAAAAGACGCTTTTTGCTCTGGATAGGGAGAAAAGCTGGAAGTTACTGAAGCCGTTTAACCTCCCAGCTAATCGTTCGCATAGGCAATTACCTGCCCTCCTCGCACTTGTGCGATCTAGCCCAGCTGAATACAATTTCGGAGTGAGGAAGAGTTGCGTGCTAAGTGCTGGTTATATTTTGGTGCATTTAGTTATCGATATGTGGAATTCTGTCCAGTCTTGGAAGTGAAAAATCCATATCTTATCTGGCCTCTGCCAGGTCAACATTACTCACAATTCAGACACCATTTACCCTGCAGGGCTGAGACCCGTGTGATGCCTGGCTCTGACCAGTACTATTATTCACTTACTCTTGAGAACACTATAATTAATCAGAAATACATGTTAACACCCTGTCTTCTCTCCCCTGCCTCCATCAAAAATCCACACCAGCCACCCAGCTTCTGAAAACCACTGGATTAAGCCCTTACTGAAGTTAATGGGAAAAAGCTACTTGTGGTCAGCTTTCTGCTTTTGCTTGTCTCCTAAGGTAGGCAGGGAGCCTGGAAAATGTGAGCAGAGTCAGGACCTACCAGCTGCATGTGTCTGGTGTTTGCTGTGCTGGTTACGACCATCGCTCGCTATGCAGAAGTGAAGCAGAAACTTCCTTGGAGCTGGTTTAAGTGGAGACAGTTTGATACTGAAGCTTCTGTTGTGACAATAACATTATACAGTTCAATAAAAATTGTGAAAGGAAGATGGCAACACAGTTTGGAAACACTTCCACGAATTATGCCTTTTTACACCTGCAAAGAAATTTGCCTTTCTCTGCAGGTGTAAAAACTCTCCCTACTTTGTCATATAGATGGCCCATGGATATCAGATATCATGTCATACTGAGTGTTTTCCTACCGAGGTAGCATCCAAGTTGTCACCCAGCAATTAATAGGGATGACAAAAGGGACACCTGCAGGCATGCCTGGCCTCCAGGACACCCATTCTTGCCCCAGGGATCTTCTTCTCCACCCAGTTCCTTCTGGACTAGCAGGAAAACTGTCTCAAGTCAGGGGTGAGATGCTCTCCAACCTCAGGAACGCAAGCTGTCCTGCCCAAAATCCTCTTAGCACATGCATTTAACCTGAAACATGGAAAATTGGAGGCAGGAGCTGGCCCCAGCACTGGGTTCTTGGGAGCCGGTGAGGGCAGGAGCAGTGTGTACAATGGACCATCTGTTTCCCTCTGTTTTTATTCCCAGATTGGATCAGTCAGGCTAAAGGAAAAATAGAGACAGCCAGAACGCCAGCGCCGCAGCCCTTACTGCACGAGGGGCACGCGTAGCCAGGGAGGTTTAGCCATGCATACCCTCTTGCAGAAGCAAGTGGCGTGGAGCCAGCTCAACGACTGGCTTGGAGAATTAACAGAAGCATGTCTGAGTTGTGAAAATTATACCAGAAACCAGGAAAAACGAGAAATGCCCCAGAATGCTGAGTGTTGGCTATCGTTTTGAGGCAGCTGCTTCACCCCAGCTCTGAGTGGCACCAAGTTTTCAGTATTTCCCTGGCTGTGATGGCATCGCGTGATGGGATTGTGCCCATTTGCCCCAAAATGCCTCTGAGCAGGGGCTGCGAAGGGCTCACCCCAGGCTGTGATGTGCTCGGTTCTCCGCATGGGAATAATTTCATCCGTGTCAGGGGAACTGCTGGTGGCCTTGATGTTAAGCACATGATTAAATGCTTCATTCTTTTAAGCCTTAAATATATAAATAGACACAGGCTGCAAGGTGCATAATAGGGAATAAATATCAGCAGGATTCCGAGCCTTGTTTAGGGTCATGCTATGGATCAGCAAAGCTTCACTCTCTCCTGGGTCAGGCACAGAAATATGCATAATTCTGCCTGGAAAAGCACCTTCTTTGAGTAGGGCAGGTACTTACCACTGCGTAGTCTATATTGGCTTTATACCAAAGCCGTAAGGATGCGGGAGGTGGGCACCAAACGGGATTAATCTGCCTTGAAATCTTGTTACCCACCAGAGCAGCTCTTAGGTGGTAACCTAGAGGTGACCCCCCGGGGCGTTCCCTGCAGCCCCCTTCCCTGCGCCCACCCCACGGGTGTCTCTCCACCCGCCGAAAGGACTGATAAGCAGGGAGGCGATTGCTGTTTTCTCTCTTTGGGGCTGACCTGAGGCTGACCCTGCTCTTGACAGGTCATGCTGCAAAGGCAGCAGGGCACGAGGTCCTACAGTGGCACTGGGGAGGACGGTGGGATGGGAGCACGTCAGGGCTGTCCCTGGCTCAGGGGACACCTCCTGGGGGGATTTAAATGGGTTTGTGGATGTTTTGGGAAGTTGAGCTGCCTGCTACTGATATGTGCACCTTCCTCATCCATGTGCATGGCTTACGGGGATCCTGCAACCTCCCCTGGGCACTCACCCCTCTCTGAGGGGTATTTAAAAAAAAATAAAAAAATTCTGTTTCACAACATCCAGACAGAACCCACTAATTTTGGGTGTGCAAGCAGACATGTCATTGCGCTCAGAGTTTACAGCTGGAACAAGAGCCAGCAGGCAGGGCATGAGGTTGGACCCCAACGGTCAATTCATCGCTGGTGTTGGAGCAGACCCTCAATACCTCCCTGGGATCACACAGCAGACCCCCGTGCCGTGGCTCGGCCATGCGAGCCCTGCCTTGGGACCTCCTGCTTGTCGATACCTTTGAATGGCTGAAACATCAGGGTGTGTCACTGCAAGCTCTTCTTGGCAGCCATAAGGTATAAAAACTTATAGAAATGAAAGAGAGGTGATCGCACAATAACACAACTCCAGGAGTAGTAGAAAAGAAAAAAAGAAACAGCACTTGTTGCGAGATTCAGGGTTTTATCATCAGAGCTGGAATCGTTATCATTAAAAGCAAATATTGCACACCAGAAATATCTCTGTTATAAGGCCATATGGGAATTTTGCACTAAAAATAACCTGCGTTTCTCTTAGTTGTATTATGGGAGAAACCTCTGGACCCTAGCTGTAAATGTGTTAGGCACCCTGTAAACAAATAATATCAGTATCTTTGTGGTATTTATACCCTGCATAAATACAACGGGAAAAAACGCCTTTGCAAAAGAGGGAGAGGAAGCACAAGGAGATTACAAAACCTGCCGAAGAAGTCACTAGGAGACAGACTATTGAATACAGAATGTTTTATCATTAAGATCGTTCCTCTTAGAGTCACAGACTATTTAAATATGTATTTTTAATGCAGTCAAGAAATATGAAGGCAACATAGAGAAGTGATTTTAAATAAACAAGTAATAAACAACTTGAAAATATATCAACAACAAAAGCACCACAGAAGAGTTCATATGAATGAAAGTACTGATGGCAGAAATGCATTTTGCACAACAATGTCTATAATAGAAACGCTAACACATGAATAGTATGGGAAGATTTGCCGGAATACTGTTTTGGAGCTATAAGGTTATTCATTTCAGCATTTTTGCCTGTCAAACTCCTTCAGAAAAATGACAATCTCATTTCAGTTCCTTTTACCATATAGGTTTCTTTTTTTTTTTCAAAAAATAATCTCATTCATGTTTTCAGAAATGTTCTTTTTTCCTTTAAGTGCTTCAGACAAACTTTTACAAATGACACCTCCTTTTGGCTTGTATTGCTCTGATAAATCACTGAAACAGCACTCTAAAATGTAAGAATCAGTTGACTCAAGGAGTTTAGCATTTAGGATTGAGATAAGAATCGAAAAGTCACCAAAGGCAACAACGACTTAGAGTCCAAAAGCAAAGCCAAGGAAAACCTGTAAAGAGAATTTGCAGTTAATGGAAACACACACTTGAAATATTTACCTTGTCGCTTTGCTGTGTTTCCCCTATAGTTTTGTCTTATGTCCAGATAAATACTAACCTCTCTGGCTAATGACCTTTCCCAGTGCTTATCTTTTCCGGCAGCCCCATGTCCTTGGATCCCTGATCCCTCTGCCTTTATACCCACCGCCTTGCCACCGCTGCACGCAGGCGCGTGCTGGGGAGGGTATGCAGTGTCACTGCGGTGTGCAGGGGGACTGTCCTGCCGCTCCTGGCTTTGCATTCATGGCCATCCCCAACTGGGTCCAGCTTGGGGATCCTCAGCCCTTGGTGGTGGGATGATGGGGGGTTGGTAGGTGTTGTGGTTTAATGCCAGTTGGCAACTAAACACCATGCAGCCACTTGCTCACTCCCCCCTGGTGGGATGTGGGGCAGAATCAGAAGGATAGAAGTCATGGCTCATGGGCTGAGAGAAAGATGGTTTAATAGGTAAAGCAAAAGCCACGCACACAAGCAAAGTTCACCAAGGAATCCATTCCCCACTTCCCATGGGCAGGCAGGTGTTCTGTCATCTCCAAGCATCCCCCCTTTCCTTCTTCCCCCAGCTTTATAAGCTGAGCACGGCACCATATGGTATGGAATAAACCTTTGGTCTGTTGCAGTCAGCTGTCCTGGCTGTGTCCCCTCCCAAATTCTTGTGCCCCCTCCCAGTTTCTTGTACACCCCCAGCCCACTTGGTGGTGGGGTGAGGAGCAGAAAAGTCCTTGGCTCTGTGTAAGCCCTGCTCAGCAGTAACAAAACCATCCCAGTGTTATCAGCCCTGCTTTCAGCACAAAGCCAAACCACAGCCCCATAACCATAGCCCCATGAAGAAAACTAACTGTACCCCAGCCAAAACCAGCACAGTAGGGCAGGGGAGTAAGGGTTGGTCCCCACTGCCAGCTCAGAGGATTGTCCCCAGGCTGGTTCATGCTGCAGGGTGACATTGAGGTTTGCCACTGGCTCCAGGCCTTCAGCCTGCATGGGACTTCCACACTTCCCTCCAGCCCCCAGTCATCCCTGGAGGGAGGAGAAGCTGTGCCGGGCAGCTGCTGGCTGTGCAGCCATCCCATGTGAGCCCCAGGTGGGTGCACAGCCCTGGATTTTGGCTGCTGAGAGGCTTCTCCCAGCCATATCCTTTCATGACCCCATTTCCAAAGCTTCCCCTGCACTCAGGAGCATGTGTGTCCCTGCCTGGGTCTTGGGAGAAACCCACCTACTTATTTAAACCAGATCAAGAGGGTGTGAGCAGATTAAGAGAGGATGTAAAGAGGCTGTTTCTCCCAGGCCTTGGGCAGACTGCGGCTGTCCTTCATATGAGACCCTACGGAAAATGCAAGTGCTGCTGTCCCTGCCCTGGACCCGCCCCAAAAATTATTCACTTGGAGGCACCCATGGAGAGCTCACAGCCCAGGGGTGGCGGGCACCCCTCAGACCTTGTCCAATGCTACGGCCGCAAGGAAACCCAACCTAACATCATTTCCTGGCAGCTGGCAAGCCTGAACTTGGATCTATTCCTGCCCTCTGCTTTTTATAAATTAGATCCCAGCATCTCAATGTGCTTTAAGAACTTTCCAAACACTTTATTTATCCTTAGGATCATGCAGGAATAATCAATCCCTTGAGCATCTGGTTCCTTTTGATTTCTTTTCTTTTTTTACTTCCCTCCCCTTAATCTGGAAACCTGCTGGGGAGCCAGCAGGAGACATGTACGATACCGAGTGACTTCATTTATACGGCTTATTCGGTAAAAGCCATCTTCCAAATGCATCCTGCTGTTAGGCAACAGCTGAGCAGGGAGGGAGAAGGGAAGGAGGCTGGGCTGGGAAGAGATGTTCATCAGAGATGGTGGGTTGAGAAGAGGCAGAGATGTGGAGTAAAATCCAGGACAGCAAAGGGACTGGTAGCGGAGGACAGGGGCTGTGTGCGGGCAGGGAGCAGAAGAAAGGTGAGCCTGGGGCAGGGGCACACACAGGTGGAAAGGAAATCACTGAGTGAAAAGATTTTTTTCCGTTGCAATCCTGGTGCACTCACTGTGGGGGGAAGTCTTACTTAAAGCATTGGAGTTTCCATGGATGGAGACAGGTCTCCTGTCCCCAGCGAAGGTGACTTATTGTTGGGTCAACTCATGCAATTTGTCTGCAAAGTTGTACAGAAACAGCTATGTTATTGTGACAGCAACCTTTTTAAATTTAGCTGGTTTTACTTCAGAAGTGGATTAGGATAAGCCAAAAGAAGGCCATCATGAATCTCAAATGAGCATCTGAATAGGGTGTTATTTCAAATGTTCACCCAAGATTTTGGGTAAACATCTGAAATAAGTTCACCCCAGATTTTATGCTGGTATAATGTTTTATGCTGGTATAATGTTAAAGATGCTTCTTGGGACTGTGGGCTGTGGTCTTTCCATCCTGGGGAGATGGAAATAGCTCTTAAAATTTGGGCTCAGCTGAGCTGCTGGGTATCTGACCCGTAGTCTTACCCCCACCAGTAAACAGTGAGCCCTGCAGCCCAGCGTGCATCCCGATATCCACCCCTGCCCCAGGCAGATTGTCATGCCTCTGCCGTATTAATTGGCAGTGCTTGGGCAGGCTCCATAAACCCAACGCGTTTGAAGGTTAAAAAGCAAAAGTCCTACCCACTCCCTCTGGCACAGGGGCTTTCACCCCGTTTTCTTGGAACGGCGATCTCTGTGAAATGGCTCTCGTCCACGGCACAGCCCTAAAATAAATAAATGTGTAAAGCGACGGGGCATACTTCAGACTTTGAACCGCAAAGCTGGGGAGCCTGGACCGGTGTTTTCACAAGCTCACGATTGAGCTCTAGCCCTTTGTAAACTTTTACTGGATTGCCATGGACGTGGCAGAAGCAAACAGTCTGCCTCAGCAATTAGGAAGACGCAGGGAGGCTGCGGCGGTGGGCGGCCGCTCAGGAAGCTGTGCATGGCACCGCCAGACACGGGGCCGGGTGACTCACGCCCTCCCAGCCATAAACCCCAAAGGACTGGTAGGAATTGCTGCCTGGCGGGGCCAGGACCGGGACCGGGGCCCTTGGAGTGTCTCCGCCAAGGGGGCATCTGGGTGATGCTGCTGCTCCCCGCGCTGCCTTATTGACCACTTCAATCGTCCGCAGATCAAAGAGGGTCTGAGAGTGTCTTCCTAATGCCGCTTGAACTACACTGACCTTTTCCTCTGGAACCTCTGTTAACTCCTGCCCATTACTCATTGTAAACAAAAGGGAGATCCAAAGGGTTTCCAATGGCCAAGACGGATGGGAAATGTTAGGAAGCTGGTGAAGGATGCTCAGGCAGATGACATGATTTAGGGAAAGCCAGGAATTCAGACCCGCGCGGGCTGGCAGCCCCAGTCCGCATCATAACACCTTTAACTTTGGCTGCATCTAGCGTAGAAATGGCTTAAAAAAGGTGATGAGCTAAAATGCTGGAGTGGATCAAATATGAACCTTATAGCTCCGTTGTGGGTCAAACTGGAAAGCAATCTCCAGCCCTGCTGAGCATGTGCCAGTGCCATGTCATGGTTTGCAGCTATATTGGATAAAATCATCCCATCAAGCTGGAGGGACCTTGAACTCTGGAGGAGCTCTGCTTGGAGCTTTGAACTTTGTGGCTCAGCTCTGCTTCCAACACAAACACTGTGCTGCCATATGGATATTTGGCACCGCAGTTTATCCTCTCCTTTCATATCTTATCCACTTTGGGAAGCCCTCTGGTATACCTCACATTCTCTTTCCACGGGAAAGACCATGTGTACAGTCTTGAGATGACATTAAACCCCATCATGATCCATTATTCTTGTTGTAAAAATGCCATTTTTTCTTGTAATGCATTAGAAATATCTGGTTAAACTCCAGGGATGTTTCTGCAAGGGCTGCAGAGGGGAGGAAGGGCAATGCACCCCTCTCCCCAAACACAAGCCTGTGATCATCCTGCAGTGCAGAGGTGAGAGCTGCTGCTGTGCAATGGCAGCAGCCAGCCCTGGGCTGTGACCCAAATTCTCCTGAGCCCTTCGTAGTGTTCAGGAAAGTATTGGTAACTGAAAATGAGATGGGTTTTTTTGTGTGATGGCTTCTCAGGTTCATATGCAGGCACAGACATAAGAATTATCTCACAGTTCAGATCAATTCTTCATGCTGTCCAGTGAACCATGGTGAGCTGAGCATGGCAGGTTGTCCTCCTGCCTGCTTCTCCTACCCCAAACCAAGGTCCTGGTGCAGGGGGAGTGGAGATGAGTGCTGCAACAAGCATCCTTCTCCTGGCCATCTCCAGCAGTCCTGCTTCCTCATTTTTATTTAAGCGGGGCTCATCTTTCCCTGTCCATAACCTCCATCCGCCCTTTATCTCCCCACAGCTGGAAACAAAGGCGCAGGGTGCGACACGGTACCAGCAACGCCAACTCCCCATCCAATGGCGAGCGATAACACGGAGCTGCTCTCACTCGTCGCCAGCGGAGCAGCACCCGCTGGGCACGCTGCCTCCCCCTGAGCCCCTCCTGGGTGCAGAACAATCAATATCTGACTTTTCCCTGGTCCCTCCCTGCACAGCTTAGCCCTTGGCCCAGGAATTCTCCCCCCACTGTCCAAGGAGTCTGCTGTGAACCCTCAGGAGAGTGCTTCTGAAATATCCTCGGGTAGCCTCAGGGCGCTGGGGATCTGCGGCATTAAGACCTGGGGATGTAGGGGTTTTGGGAGCCATGGTTTGTAGTCCAGTGCTGTGGGAGGGAGATGCAAGACACTGTGTAGAGGCTGGGCAGTTCGGTAACTCCTTCGTGTTGTGGGTAGATTTAATGGAGCTGAAGGCATGGGAAGGGGAATAACTACCCCATGGTGCTGCCCAGATACAAGGGTTTATCATCTCTCCAGCACTTTAACTGCACCCTGTAAACCTGTGAGACATTTACATGGATGGCCTAAAACTGTTGCTACAGATTCACCGCGTCAGGAGCAAGACGAGTGAAACGCATGAACATGAAAAGCAAGAGGCCAGTTTAAAAGTTTTGCAGGGATGCTTGCCTGGGGATTTGGGGTTTGCGGTCTGCTGGGCACGTAGTGACCTCTACCGTCATCTCCCCAGCAAACCCCAGTGCAGCAGGCGAGGACAGATGGACACGCAACTTTTATGGGGAGTATGAGCAGTAATTATCGGCCAGATGCTGCTGTATTAATCGCACTGCAAATGCAGCCACGGCCGGCACCGCACGCTCGCCCCAGCCATTCTTTAGTGCCATCTTCAGGCAAAGCTTAAATATTGCTGAGATCAAAGATCTGAGCGTGGCAGCAGCCAAGGCAGCCAGCTCCTTGTCCTGTGCCCAGGCCTGGGAATGGCTTTAGCACTTGCTGGGGTCGGTACAGTTAAGGGATTCGATCGAGGTGGGCAGGCAGTTCCCAAGGGCTGCGGTGATGGGCACGGCGTCTTTTGCTTGAGATGAGGTGCTGAGAAGTGCTTCCAGGAGCTGAAGGTGGCACCAGGTAAACTCCAGCCCAGCGGAGCTGGAAGATGGGGTAACATCAGTAAAAGGTATTCACCTACAAAAAAATCCTTTTTGGGTCCTATTTAGATAGGGGGTAGAAAAAAGGGCTGCTGATTCCCACTGTGCTGCCTCCCCACTTCTGCTGAGTGGGATCCAAGGGGCAGGACTGGGGGATGGGGAGGATGCAGCCCTGCATGAGCTCCAAGGACAGCAGCCCCAGCACTGTGAGCCCTGAAATACTTACTGCACCTCACTTTGCTCAGACTACTCCCAGCAGTATTTACTGGTGTGCATTAGAGCTGGAGGGCTGGCCGTACAGCCAGGATGGGGTCACTTCTGCTCTCGGGGACGTCCAAGGGTCCAGAGCAGACAGGGGATATTTGGTGGCTGCTTGCTCGGGGCTGGAAGCAGCCACGCTACAACCTGGCACACATATGCTGGGAGCAGCTCCTCTGCTGTGGACAGAAGCAGCAAATGGAGCTGAAGGTCCCAGCCGGATCCAGAGTCCCCAGCATCTCCTGGGGGGCTCTCCAAATTTGCTGAGGCTCTGACATGTTCATGTCCCAAAGCTGTGACCTTCAGCTTTGCCAGGGTAGGGGTGCAGGTTGAGAAAGGCTCCAGCCTTGCCTGCCTCCTGCACACATCTGGCACAGACATGGAGCCGATCCTCCAAACTGTTGCTCATATTCCTCTTCCGCTGGAGGATTTTTCAAAGACCAGGCTTCCTACAGCTGATTTACAGCACTTTTTAAAGCAACGGGGTGATTCCAGAGAAACCACCAATTATGTTGATGAAGAGCCTGACAGTAAACAGTGTCTTCTTTCCCTCTAAAAGAAAAAGACATGGAGGGAATTCAGCATCTTCCCAACATCAAAGCTAATAACAGAAGTGAAGTGAGACTCTGACCTTTAACAGCCTGCCTGTTAGTGTGGATTATATCATGTCAGCAGCCATCTGCAATATAAACTATACCTGGCTTTGATGAGACCTCTTACAGACCTTTGAATGGGTGGAAATGCTGCACGGCTTTCTGCGGAGAAGAAACCACAAGAATACCAAGGCATTAGCTCTGCGGCACATGGGATGAGGGTGTCCTGCCCGAGCTGCTGGATCACCAGGGCTGCCTGGACCCTGCTACAGCTGTGCTTGGGAAGCTGGAGCCAGGGCAGGTTGTGGCTGTCCCCACCAGCCCCAGGGTTTAGTATTTCTGAATATTTGGGCCAGTATCACCTCCTGAGCCTTTTCCTCAGAGCAGAATGAGAGCATGTCCCTGCTCTGATAACAAGAGGTTGGCTCTCCAGAGACTTTAAGATTTATCAACTTCATTGACAATTTCATCCATTTGGGCAGCCTACATCCCTACTTTTGCTGGTCTTGCTTTTCGTTCCACTCAAAATGCCTCTCCTCACACGCTCTAGGAATGGACAGTCCCCCTGAGATGCAGCACCCATCTTCCTGCAGCATTCTCTCTGGTTTCATCAGGTGCTGGAGCAAACCTCAGGTTCCTCAGGTGGTTAGCCAAGCTAGCAACCTTATAGGATTCCAATTTTCACTACATTTCCCCTCCTGCTTCATCTGGAGACTGGGGAACAGCAAAATATAAAATTGCTGGGCTAAATATAGCAGGAGCTACTTCCAGTAATGTATTAGTCTAAGCAACCAATAATTAAAGCTAAAGAGGAGTAAAAAGAAGTCTGTGGAAAACACATCCATTGCCCATATGAATTCCAAGTGCTCTCATCAGGAATGCGGCATTGCATGGATGCTGGTGACCATGAGCTGGCACAGGCAGCCTGTGCTATTAACAAGGAGGGTGTAGGAAAACGCAGGTGACATTTAAATATTTCAAATATAAAGTGACTCCAGGGAAAAAAATACATTTTAAGCCAATTCTGCGTTAGATTCCTGGGAGCTGAGCAGTCCTTTGGTTAACAGAAAGCACTAACAAGTGCCTGCATGGAAGGTAACCAGGCTTCTTGCAGACGTGCAGGACAGGCAGCTCAGTACTCAAAGCACCAGCAATGAAATGGAGAGAGCACTTTAACTCTGGTGCCATGAAGCCATGTTCCTAACCCAGCTCTCCTGAGTGAGCTGTGGGTGTTTGGTGCTGCCACGCACCTCTGCAGGGATTTTTCTGGAAGTCTCATCAATTTTCAGCACGTTGAGACCCCCAGGTTACTGCTGCTGTTTCTGCTAAGACCCAGCGCGGGTGAGGGGATGGTGCATGACTTGTTCCACCTTGAAGTAAATTGTCAACCTTTGCTGCCCTCCTGCTCCCAGTAATGGTGCAACCATTTGGTGCTTGATGCCAGGCGCAATTTAGGGACTCTTTTGCGCTGTCTTAGCTGTGTTGGCCACAGCACTGAAGGCTCCAAACCCTGCCTTTCCCCTGATCCTGGGTCTCCTGTGCAATCTGGAGACTGACTTGTGACCCTGACAGCACAGGGCTGGGTGCTGGAGCACCCTGGCAGTGCTCTCTGGTGGTAAGAGGGGTGTAAAAACTCTTCTGCGCTGAAGCTTTGGGGGTAGATAAGGGCAGAGTGGGACCAGGGATTGCAGGCGCTGGTGGCAGTTTTCCTTCCGCACAGAAACATCTCAGTGTGCTGGAAGGTGAAAGAGGATCCAGAAATAGCAGGTCTGATGGAGCCACGAACATCACTGAGAAGCCAATCTAATTTCCTAATATGTTGAAACATGTCATTGACTTCCCAGGGGACTTATCTCTAGAAAGGGAGTTTTCTTAAACCATATCAGGAAGAAAAGAGAAAGAAGTCATCATTACACTGACACCTGGAGATAACATTTAAAGCCAAACATTGGGTAGGATAACTCTGCTCCTAAACAAAGCTGATTTATTAGGAAAACTCATCCATTTACAGACCATAAGTTAAGGGCTCAGGGTTCTGTGCACAGCAGTGTTTCAGTCATCAAGGAATATGGTAATAATGTTTTATGGAAATGCCTGTGACTTCCTCTCCACGGGGCCCTGGCCATTTCTGTTATGAAATACACAATGCTTTTGTGTCTCCAAGTCCTACACATTGAGCCATAAAGACAAACATGAGTGATCTTGTATCTTCTGGGGCTTTATGGTGTTATAAAATATGTTTTATGTTCCAATCAGCAGCGACAATTTATGAACAGAGAGGCTTGAAAAGATATAACATCAGACTATGTATTTTAATATGGTTTGAGAGAACTGTAATGCCTTGAATGACATTTGCTCTCAGCACACATGGAAAATGAATAGTAATGCAGCAGAGATTGATGGTTTATTTCATCGGGAAGGGTCTTCTGTGTGAAGAGTTTTATGAGCATTATAGACAATAACTAGTTGGCTTAAGGAAGACGATTTATTGGCCATGTGGCTACCTTCTCGAGTGCTCACATTTTCTGAGTGCCTTGTTTGTGAAATTTCTTAGCATCAATTCCAAGAGATCCCCACCCCCCCC
>NW_010257244.1:0-136007 GCF_000690775.1 Eurypyga helias
TCCCCAGATGCAGTACTTTACACTCATCCTTACTGAATTGCATTCTACTTCTCCCTGCCCAGCTCACACTGGATGGCAGCACGGCCTGCTGGCATGGGAGCCCCCGCTCGCTGAGAGGACATTCCATCCCTTCCTCCAGGTCCTTGATGAATATATTGAATAGGGCTGGAACCAGCACTGACCCCTGGGGGACACCACTAGCCACAGGCCTCCAACTAGACTGCCCCATTGACCACAACTCTGAGCTCTTTAGTCCAGCCAGTTCCCAACCCACCTCACCACCCAATGGTCCAGTACATCCTTCCTAAGCTTGTCTATGAGGATGCCACGGGAGACCGTGTCCAAAGCTTTGCTGGAGTCAAGGTAGACCACACCCACTGCCTTCCCCTCGTCTGTCCATCTAGTGATGCCATCATAAAAAGTTTTCAGAAGGGTCAGGCATGACTTCCCCTTGGTGAATCCATGCTGACTACTCGTGATAAGCTACCTTTCCTCCAGACGCTTTGAGATGGCACCAAGAACAAGTTGTTCCATCATCTTTCCTGGGATGGAGGTGCGACTGACCGGCCTATAGTTACCTGGGTCCTCCTTCTTGCCTTTTTTGAAAACTAGAGTAACACTGGCTTTCCTCCAGTCCTCAGGCAACTCTCCAGTTCTCCAAGACTTTTCAAAGATTATGGAGAGTGGCCTAGCAATGCCTTTAATGCTTAATTTGTTCATAATTTGATGACTAATCTCTCGCAGGCTTGAAAACTGTCTTTTAGTGTTGAAGTTTCCTCTGATTTCACTAGCAGCTTCATGCAAATTTGTAATAAGCGAATAAATTTTATTCATTATTTTTAAGTGCTTTATACAGTCACATTCTTCTGTAGTTAACCTTTTTGAAGACTTGCCTAGTAAGTTTTTGCCTCAAAGATACTACAGTTTATTTATAATTAAACAGAAAATGTTATTTAAAGCAAAGAAGCCATTTTCCTTTAGATAAATATTTAGCTTAATTGCTCTTTTTTTTTGTTGTCTTCTAACTTTCTATAACTTTACTAAGGTATTTCGCTATTAGATAGTTCTGCCAAAGTTCATGAAGAATCTTTCTTTCTCATTAAAAACCCCCAAACATACATAAGTTTATATGAAGACAAACATCCACATGCTTATATATTATTGCAGTCTAATGTAAGTCAGGAAGGTCAATGTCATCTTGTTTTCCAGCATAAGAGCAGTATCCACTTAAATTCTAAAATACGAATTTAACAGCATATTAACCTTGAATTAGTCCTCTTCACCAATACAAATTTAACCTGGCACTGGAGGATGCATGAAGAGAGCAATTAAGCATTTCAGTTACACATGCACCTCTCCCCTACAGGAGGGAACAAGTGGATTGATGATCTTCTAATACTTCCCAAGGAACAACTACAGTAAGATATCAAGGGTCAACCATTTGAGTTCTGTGTAGCAGAACAATGGGAAATGCAGTCTCTCTTTCTTTCTTTTTTTTCCCCAACAGCAGAATCAAAGTAGTAAGATATTTTTATCCTGACTATAACAGTAACAGTCAGTAGTTGTTGGGAGCTAAAACCAGGAAGAGTGTTTAGAATGGTGGCCTACTTAAGTAGGAGGGTTTTAATTATTTTTCCTGGATGTTAAATATCTTTACTGTTCAAAGGTAAATATAGCATCTCAGGAGATGAGAAATCAATGGACAACAAAGCCTCTGATTTTAATATGACATGTCTGATATTGCTGTCTAACTCATTGCTGGTGGGCCTCCCAGGACTAACCGCCAGTGCCTTTCCAAGGCGTTAGTAGAGCAGAGCACTGTTGCTGCAGTATTGTCACTGCAGAAGTTGAGACTCCCTATAAACATTCTTGAAGTTGTTTGTAAGAGCTGTCACCCTTTTATTCAGTATATCCTCCTGGGGACAACCCAAAAGGATTTATGTGAAATTCTATATAACAGAAAGTAGACTATGTGCCTAAGAGTGAAGAATCGTCCCGACATATTATTGATTAACACCTAGCAGACACACTATTAATGAGGTATAATTTATCAGGACACAGTGACAGAGTCTTTGCTTTCTTAAAGTTCATCTTCTATTCACTCTTCTAACTTCCTTTTGGCTAAAGTAATTTCTTGAGTTAGTCTTCAGCCAAGTGTCATCTGTTCTCTCCCATAATTGTTACCCTTCTCACTAATTAGTAAGTTTTCGCTTCCTCCTGTTACACACCTAATTAACTTCTCCACCTTTGGAAAAGCAATTTCCCCTGAACGAATTACTATCATGACTGTTTCATACAATGAACTAGTTCTAAGTATAGTCTACAAATGAAGCAAAGCTGTTCAGAAAGGCAGTGGAAGGTGCAGAGGACATTCTGAAAGTGAACTAGTCCTGTAGGGATGGCAAAGATAACCATACAGAGAAAAACCTCAGTATGAAACGAACTTATTCAGTGTACCACCATTAGGTAGTACAGGAGGTACAGACTGGCTAATGTATGACAGAAGTGAATAGATTCTATCATACGGCACATGCTATTCTCCAACATTCATAAAGTCACTTCATAGTCTTGTAATGGTTTTACCTGCATAACAAGAGCGAGTAACTGAGCTCAAAGCTCCATTTGTCACCCTGCTTCCTTTGAACAGATAGGTAGCAATGAAAACACTTTGGCTGAAAGGTTATACTTGATAGGCAAGACAGAAAGAATGAGAAGGTGACGCAGCAATAAATAGAGTAAATCAATGACTCACAGCTTAAATGAATAGCAAATTACTGGCACAGAACAGAATATCTCTGGATTTCCTCTCCAATCTCTTAACCCCCCCCAAAAATGCTGCCTGAAATCAGCACTGAAATCGGAGGATATAGAGACCGTAAATGCCACAACTTTAATATTAGCTTGCCAGAAAGACATCAAATAATCTCTACTTGTAAGCTGTGCTATAAAAAAACCCCACTCATTTTGGTAAAAGAAATTATAGCTTTCTTTTAAGATGTTGGGTTAATTCGGAAAGTAATTGCCTACGTGGAAGAATGTATATAAACAAATTCTTGTCTTTGATTTCATCCCATGTAGGACTATGGGTTTGGTTTCTACCACACTCACTAACCTCTTGCCTTTGGCCTTTTTCATACTAACAGTTTAGATTAAGTGGAGAAATATGAATGGCATAATATCCTAACAACATTTATCTTCTCGACAGAGATTAGGAGCAAATAATGCATGCAAGACATCCTCAGATGCACACATTAGATCATTATTATATTTCTTTTTCATTGTTAGCACTTGTCAGGCAGATAAGTTAGAAAGGGATTGCTACATAGAATTTAAATGTTCACTGCAAGTAGAGTACCAAAATATTAACTGCGTGAAAAAGTTCTTTTTGTTATTAGACTAATGCGTTCCTTACTTCCTTTTCTTACAACTTAACATTTCTTGCCTGCTATGTTGCTCTACTAATCATTGTTCTCCGGCCACTTGTGAAAAACAAGTTGTGCAGTAAGTGATGCACACAGGCATGAGGTATTACAGGTGCAGACAGGTCCTGCCTTCTGGTACATGGTCTCTTACACTACACTAAGCATGTGACTTCCATAATTACAATAGATGAAATTTATGAAAAGGAGGTTAATAATTATTTCACTCTTCTTTTGGTCCTGCTACCTTTTTTTTCAGTGTTGTCCAAAAAAGACTCATCTAAGTGCCTTCTCCCTGCTTCCCGTCTGGGAAATTTGTTGCATCTGTGATTTTGTCAACTTTCCTAATCTGCTCAGGAAGCTTTTCTTGGCTTCATATAACAACAAAAGAAGAGCAATACAGCATTTTCAGATGCTACTATATTAAGATTTTTAATAATTGAGGTCTGAAAATGTTCAAACATCAAAAGCAGTACCTGTTATATATCATGATTGATTCATACAGGAACTAAGGCATCCAGTTAAGCACTCAGACGACTAATAATGCCTGGGGAGATCAGACAAAATCCCTGAGCTTCATACATAACACAAGTTCTCATTTGGTTCAGGAAATTCCCAAACTTCTAATACATAAGTGCTGTGAAAGTACTGGGGATTTATCACACGATGCTCTTCTCCCTATAATCTTCCTGGCCACTGTCAGATACTGGGAAAGTGGGATGGAGCCTTGGCCATTCTTCTGTTCTTACTGGAGCAACTTGTCAAGAGATACAGTGGATTCTCTATCCAGTGAATTCTTTGCAATAAAAACTAGAAGTCTTTTCAGCAGAAGTATTCTGGCTCAACCACAAATGGTGAATTTGATAGCTTCTAAACAGTAGAAATTTATCAGTTTAGACTAAACAAACACGCAGCTGTATTCAAACTGTGGAAAGAGGTATACTCTGTGCCATTTACACTATGAACTCTGAAAACTGGGGGATGTAACTGGTGCTCATAGTGCCCACTCCCCCTTCCACCTCCTACCTGCAGAATAAGGTTTTCTTCGGGTGAAAATCACAGTATATAGGCTAACTGTGCACATCCAGAATGGGATCTAGGCATTTAGATTACCCAATGTCTCTATTTTGTCCCTTTTGCCTTAAAAGCTATTTACTGATAAATGCTCCATGACATGTCATATGACACAAAAAACCCAAGAAAGATACTACACGCAGATCTTCAGCCTCAATGTAACTATGAATGCCACAATGTGAGATACCCACAAGAAAATGAGTTTGGAGGTTTCAGAAAAGGAATCGCTACAGTGAACATCACAACAGTAATTTCTCTATTCCTTCCTTCTCTTACGGTACAATTCTCTGATAGCCCATGGGACTCTAATCAGGGACTAAGAGGTTGAGTCAGGGACAGAGATTAACAAGATAAAAGGAATATTTTGCATGGCAGTTGAACTCGAGGTACTAGTTACATTAGTTGCAAATGATTACATTATAAAAACTTTTAGTTAAAACACTTAAAATGTACAGATTTCAACAAATAGTAATTTTAAATAAAATCCTTTTTCCTCCACAGCCATTTCCTCCTGTTCATGCTTTGGCTCATCCTTAACATTACGAATTTGTTAAATCATAAGCAAGTAGAAATTACCTTGGTAAAACCCTAACTGTGGCATAGTTTTTCTGCTGGCAATGCCAGTCAGTATATTTGAAAATTAACAATCCACATATTTAATAAAAATAGGAGATAGAAATTCTTCTGCTAAAGTAATGGTAAAAGATTAATAAACATGAAAGCTCTATTATTCTATTCTAGCTGTCTTACATCTAGCTACCAAGGAAGATGAGGGAAAAAGTGCCATTTATGAGGTCACATCTTTCTTAAAAAATTATCAGAATTCAAGTAACCTTTTTTCCTTTTAATTAACAAGATACATTAGGACACTAAAGCTAGGAATTGGAAGTTTTAATTAATCACATTCAGTTTAGCTAATGATCTTTTACAACTCACCTAAATTCCCAGAGTGTCCCACAGTAAGCAGCAGGACTATAATAAGATCCATATGGATCTTAAGTTCAGTACTGAAGTTGTTCCAGAATATTATCAGAAACACAGGTGGGATTTCTAGAACGCTTTCACAAAATTCTTTCATTCTGCAAAGATTCTGTAGGGAATTGCCTAGCTTCAAAGTTTATTCACTAGACTAAGTCCACTAGATCCAGCCAAAAACTAAATGCATTCATTTGTGAATATATCTTTCCCCTTCCCCTCCCCCAAATAAAAATTTAAATGGATGTGCTCTAACTTATGGAGTCATTTTACTTATTATGGAAAAATATCCATGTAACTATTGGTCCTTAAAGAAGTTTTTCGTATGTTCCAAAGCTTTCATGCCTTTTCAGCAAAAAAGAATTGCCTGTATACTATTTTTTGTTTGTTTTCCAGCACTTGATAAATTTAATTTATCTGATGATGAAATATAAGCAGTGCAGCGCGATAGATGTGATGGTAGCTCTATAGCACAAAAATAGAACCAATAGAAAGCAAAACTCATAGAGCTACCCACTGACAGATAACTATTTATCTGGCAAATGTTTGCTAACACTCTGTATATATCATAGCAAGCCAAGGAGTTCATTTGTCAAGATGCTGGAAAGTCTTCCATTTAACATAAAAGAAAATAAACAGTTACTCAAGGAAAACTTGCTAATAGCTCCTTCCTTTCCACTTAACAGAAGAGTCACACTACTGGAAATTTAGATCCTCTTCTTGCATACGAATTTCACAACTACAAATTTTTTAAAATCATCTCACAGAACACGATGAGAAAAGTGTACCCAATCAGATGCAACACAGAGGAACAGTGAAGAAGGAAAAAAAAAAAAAAAATTCTCCAATCCCCAAACAGATACCTATATGGATTAACTGAAAATAGAGATACCTCTTCAAATTTATTGCGTTTTGCTTTGAGGACTGTTATTTGTAGGTCCCCTCTTCTTTGCTGCATGACTGAACATTCAAGAATGAGACCTTTAGACTCAAACATGACTTAACCTGATAAATTTCTAACTCAATTTACAGCAACGTCATGCATATGCTAAAACCCATCTAACATAAATATTTAATGAAGAAATAAACCTGCCAGAAGAATAAATTTACAGCACATTTAGCGTACAGCATTTTAGAGGTGTCTGCCGAGTAGGTTTTGCTGTCGAGACAAGGTTTTAAACTGCCAATAGTTTAAAAGTAGTAATTTTTCATTGCATTTCATTCGTAAGCTCTGCTCCTTTTGAGACTCCAGGCTGTCAAGGTTAATTGAACCCTCAGGGCCCTCAGAATGACTGTACTCATTGGGGCTCTGCAGGCCCTGGGCTCAGCTCCCTGATTCTTTTGCTCTAAATCTTGTCTCAAATGATTTTTTTTTCATAAATACAATTTCAACTTTAATCTCCATGATGATGATCTGCTGATCTAATTCTCTGCTTTAGACCTGTATCTATCTGCCCAGACTAAAACATCTGTCTTTCTGGCATTTCACGATCAGCTTAAAAGACTCTATTCAAATAATAAGGAGCAGAGGAATAGAAAGCTAGAATTTACTTTTTGTCTAGACAGTATGACCTGCACCCATGAATGATACACTCACTAAAATTCTAAATCCAAACTTTTTGAACTACCCTGCTTTCTACCATCAAATATATTTTAAGACCTGGTCCTTGGAACTGCCTCAGAGGTATTTCACAGAGCTATTGGCACAGCTGCCTCACTTCACCAATCTCTGCGTACACTCATGACTGTTGTCTGGCTGCTTCTTTCTTCCCAGTACTTGTTTTGGGACAGATCAGCAAAATCACAGTATCTGAGTTCAGGGTTTATGTAAGCTGCTTTTCCATCAGGCAATCACAGAGGGATTTTTCCCTATTTGAAAGCCTGTGATCGTACAACTCCAGTTTTACTAAAGCCAAGTGCTTTTATTCCAAGGCTGGAGTAAGTATGAAGGAAAAAAACTCCTAAGAAACAAAAGAGCTATGTTTGTATTTAGTGTTCTCTAATGTTATGCTCCACTACAAGCAAAATCAGCTACATTTCCCTGCTAAATTAGTCTAACACCTTTAATCCAGCTTCATTCTCCTAGCAAGTGCAGGTGATTCACTGTGTTTAGAGAACTTAGTTTCAGAAGGAAAGCTGAAGTTTTCTTAAAGTCACTTTCCCTTAGGAAAACTGAGTTTTTCAAAAATTTAATTTATCAAGTTTTCTATTGGAAATGTAATTCTAGTGAAATGAAAAAAATGTCCGTTTTGTCTTTCTTTTGTCATTTAGAAAGAAACAAATGCCCCAGTACTGGACTGTTTTGCAGACTAAATTCCACTAATGATGTCCAATTGCTTTTTTTTTTTCAGATTGAAAGTATTGAGTCTCCTAAGACAGGATGATTGCTGATGTCTTGAAAAGGACACATTTTATCTGAAAATAAATTTTTGTAATAATAAAATACAATAAAAAAATAAAATCAAGTTTAGAAAAAGTCATAGCCAGAAAACTATAGCTTGAAAGTTAAACTGAAAAATAGAAGGAATGATACAGTTATTAGGAGTTTTTCTATTGATGTAAGTGAGCTCAAGTTGGTATCTAAAGTAGCGTGCTGGTTTTGGATGGAATAGAGTTAATTTTTGTCAGAGTAGCTAGCATGGGGCTGCTTTCTGGATTTGCGCAGATTATTGATAATGTTGGTGGTTTTAGTTGTTGCTAAGGTAAGTTTGTACCAACTCAAGGACTTTTTTGGTTTCTAGTGCTGCGCCTGTGTTCTTTGCTAAGAAGCTGGGAGGGGACATGATCAGGTTGGCTGGCCTGGACTGGCCAAGGGGGTATTTCACTCCATAAAACATCATGCTCAGTATAAAAGTTGGAGGTTAGGCTAGGGCAGGGAGGCTCGCTCTTGGGATCTCTCCACCCCTGGCTCTCGCTACCTGGGGACTGGCTGGACATTAGTCTTAGTCAGCAGGTGGTGAGTAGTTGCATCATTTATTTTCTTTTCCATTATTTTTCTTACACATTATTATTAGTAATACTAGTATTGCTAGTCTTATCGGTAGAATTTTATTTCATTTATTTTCAATTAATAAATTGTTCTTATCCTAACCCATGAGTTTCCTTGTCTTTTCCTCCAATTCTTCACTGGAGGAGGGCAGAGGTGAATGAGCGGATGTATGGTACTGAGGTGCTGGCTGGGATTAAACCACGACAAGTAGCAATCACTCTAAAACTTCAATTAGCCACTCACTATTATTCCCATGAAATTAAAATAGCAAGAACAGCTTCTCAATTCAGAAACAGTCAAGGGAAGTGCTTTACCAAATCGTATTAAAAAAATCATTGAGACCACCCCAGAGGAGAAACTTCCAGGTCCACTTTCATTTACATATCTACATTTTTCAACAGTCTACAGAGGATTTTAATTTATGTGATATTTGAAACTCAGGTAATGGTATAACTAAAGGACTGATAAGGTGATAGAGTCATAGATTTGCCAGTTTGCTAACAAAGATAAAGAAACCCTCCAACTCATGCTGCGTAATGAATGATGTACCCATCACATCCATGTATGTGTTCTGTGTGACACAAGACAACGTGGATGATGAAAGCTGACACAGTACAACATACTGGATGAAGAACAGAAATGTAAATGAAACCCTTCCAGACAAGTTAACACATAACCAAGTAGCATCTTTGTACCATTTTTTATTACAAATGGAAGATGTACTACCACCAAATTGCTTTAATGCTTTTAATCATGATCTTATTATTAAAGCTATATCAGCGTTGCAGAAGTAATTGAGTCCTTTAATTGTCTAAGCATAATTTCCTGATTTCTCAGAATATCCATTGCCTTTGGTCCACTTTTCTCTCAGGTAGTCCTTGCCTCCTAAGAGATTAAGATACATTTTTAGAGATTCCATCCATACAACATGTCCCAGTTTCAGTATTTCCTCAGTTTGTTCAACTGCACGTATTCTTTTAATCTTTTTCTTACACTGAGAATCATTCCAACTAACGCTGACAGAAATTTATTTTGCCCTGCTTCAACATTTCCTGATGAAAGTAGTCCTCTCCTTTTCCCTGAGGAAGTAGTCACTGGAACTAAGTAGGATATTTATTTTAATGCAGGGTGCAGGAAGTTATCAGCATTTCTGTTTATAAAGCAGTATCTTCCACTCCACTCTGTGTCAGGATGGGAACGCTGAACAGCATCTGAATTACTAAACCTCAATATGGAAGATTCATGCAGCCTTCTGCACCCTGGAAGGTTATAATAATTAATTTCTCAATAAAGCTGTAATTAATTATTGACAATTTAATGTCCCTACTTTTAACCTTAACTAACAGGCAGGAATTACCGGCTGTCATCTCTTCTTCAGCACTGCCAGGTGCAGTACATGTGTTTTCAACCAGGTCATCCCATCTACATCAGCCACTTACACTACCCATTCATATTGTAGCTGCATCTTTCCCTGCAGAACAGTGATGGATTCCTCCTTTGAATAATTTATGTCTGACTTTTATAATAGACACTCATCATTTAGTAAAATGAGCTACTGAACAGACCTTAGAAGTGGATCACCTCTAGCATTTTCCACAAAAACATTAGAAAAAATTATAGAAAATTTTAGAAAAAATAGAACTATACGATCTTATATTAAATAGCTGCCACTAAATTGGATGCTCATCTACACCCTTTTCTAAGCTTTTTTCCTCTACAGGCACTTTATGTTTTGAGCATGTCTATTAATTTAAAAGGTGTCTGCTGTTGTGGATAGCTGTTAAATAGTTAATAGGGATCTATTGCACTTTGTCCAGCAGCATAACTGCATTCTGCCTAAGAAATTCCTCCTGCAATAAGTAATGATTCTCTCCTTTCACACACCTCTCACACTGAATTCACAGTTGTATGGTTATATACTTCACAGTGTACATAGAAAAAGACTGTATACCTTCTCCATGTAAATTACTTTTATATCACAAGGCATTAGAAACTCTCCAAAGTGAACAATGGTTCCACCTGAGTATGTATTTGCAAATAGATGCTTAACTTACTGAATTAATAATTAAAAACTAAAATTACAAAATCCAAGGTGTTGTAACAATCAAGTTTAAAAATCGTGCCTCATTTGTCATTTCATTGATTTTAAAAAAAGAACAATGTGTCATAAAAATTGAACTACCTTTGAAAGAATGCAACTAAGTACAACAGGCAAAATTATTCAAAATTACAGAAAATGACTGAGAATTTAAGAATTTTCCTTTACCCTTGCATTAGGGAAAGCTACCAAGTAATCAAAAATTACATTTGACTGAAAGGCTTTGCACAGTTTATCATTCACTAAAGAAGAATTAACAGAAATTACAACTTATCCATTCTAAATACATATTAGTGACCACATTATCTTATTTTAGAAGTACTCACTCAGTGGGTATCATGTCTCTACATCTAAGAGTCAAATTTAAAGTTATAATTCCTATGTGTATCACTAGATGGCATGTGCCCAACTTGTTAGTGAACTTCTGGTTAGAATTTTATGCAGAAAAGAGTATTCTGCAGCTAAGGACTACTAGGAAAGTTAAGACATGGCTTTGAAATCCCCTAATTATTAGCCTATTCAATTTCACATTTAGGATAAATGGTTTCAAAACAGACATGAAAACAATGATGTCCAAAACAAGGAAGAGCTCTTATTGTTTAAATGCAGCTGGGAAAAAAATAAATTTATAGGATGTCTCCAAGAGCTGCAATTTTCTTATAATTTCTGAGCCAGCTTTCTTGTCCTGATTGCGTATGTGTGTTTGAAGTATTTTAAGTGGTTGAAATACAGAATGATTCAAGGCTTCACAAACTAACATTCTGTTTTATCTTTATTTTGGGAAATATATTTGATCTGTTGAAAGCCTTGGTTAGATATAAAAGGTTACACTGAGGTTTTTTTATATTCTGGTTTTCAAATAGAAGGAGAAGTAGGCAAGTGAAGACTTTCATTTAGTCAGATCTGGGTCTGAAACAGATAAAAGAATTTGGAGCTGAGTATAGCCCCATTATTACACATCTATGCTCAGAATCTCTTGAGTAGCCCTAATGTTTTTGCTTACCAAACAAGCCTTTTAAATATAAGATGTATTTAATGATGAATCTCTAGTAATAGGCACAAACTCTTTTGAAATGAGATTTCAATTGCTTGTTTCCAACTATTTTTCTGTAAATGTTTAGACCTGATTTAAATGATTGCCTGTATCAGCTGGTACAGTGAGGCAGGCTGATACTCATGTTCAGAAAGAGTATACATGACAAAGCTCCCTCCCCGGTGCAGTCTTTGAGCATTCGTCTACCCACATCAGCCTTACCAAACAACAGCGTGCCCTAAGGTTTTCCACCACACTTAGACTTTGCTATTCCGCACGGAGTTTTTACAGTATCCTTCAAACAATGTGCATCAATGCATGAATGTTTCCCACGTGGTGAGCTGACAGCTACCCATGCCAAAAATCTCTCTTTCCATGCAAACCAACACCAGCAGAACTGCAGGACAGTTGGTTTTTTTTATTTCCTCATCATAGCTTGAACCAGCAAGTACAATAACCACACAGCGGTCACACTGAAAAAACCTGCTTTGAGAGCTGTTTGTGAATCCAGCACACCGCACATTTTGGTCATAGGGAGAAAGATTCTTCCATCTTGAATGCCTCGGGTGCCCGTTGCAGAGCACACTGCATGGCATGCCGAACCAATGTGACAGTATATGTCTTTTGAGAAGCTGTTACAGATTCGTCAGAGGGCATGTTGCTGAGATTTCTTTACTGAAGTCACAAGTTTCCTTTTCCTTGCACATGTTCCCTAACACTTCCTGAGGTTTGTCACCTTCAGGCTTTAACTCTTCTTAAAATGAATTTAGCATCTTGTGCCTTCTATTAATTCTTTTCTTATTTTTTTCTTTTTCTCATGGGCATCTAGAATTAAACAGTGTGACATGTAAAATTAAAAATAGTAACACTAAAAAAACAGTCTCCTCTTTACAGTCTACCCACTCCTCTCGAAACAATCTAATGTGTAACATCAGAGCAGCTTTTCAGTGTTTTCAGAACACATCACACCATCTGAAATGAAATAAATTATAGGATATTTCTAGGATAAACCTGTATTTTTTTAAGCAAACTTATCCTGTGTGTAGGAAACAGACAATTTTGAAGCCTACAAACCTAACATCTCTGAAATATAGCTTAATGAGAGCATTTTAGAGCTGTTAGTAAAAGCTTCCAAAGGGAATTAAAAATAACATAATGTGCCTGGAGTTCTCACCTCTGATTACACCTTCACTTGCAAAGAACAAAGAGCTTTACTAATACATATGAAGAAATTCATAGATTGTGAACTGCCCAGGTAAGGGTACACAGTACTTAGAATTAGAATTCCTCAGTGAGATGTTCAGATACAGTTTGTTCATTCATTTTTTCAATACTCAGTTCAACAAAATAATATCGTGAACACCTAGCCCAGCTAGGTTCATGAACACATCCACTTCCTTGTGATGTATCCCTGCTGAAACTTAAGCTTCTCCCTTCCTAGGTATGTGCCAGGGTCACCGTCCCCGCAGTATTGTTTCACCCTTCCCAAAGATTCACACTCACAGTCCCTCCTTGCAGAAAGTCAGACTTTCCTCATTCCCGAAAACTCTTGTCCACTCTTCAAAAGGGAAACCTCTACATCAGTCTCTTTCATCTCTCGATAGTTTCTTCTTTTTCAGTAATTTTTGCTCATTTTCAAATGAACCTCTTGTTATTTATAAGGGACTTAAAGAGCACATCCTTCCAGTCTTTTGTACTTTCTTAAATGACATGCAGTAGATTCCTACATTAATCCCTTACACTGCTCAGAGGTCTAAAGTTAGTTTCTCTTAGAAATAATGTTTTCCCTTTTAGCAGAAGCTATAAAATTCCCACACTACTGCATCTGTAAGATCAGCACATGTATACCAGGACATGAATTCATGTAACATTTACTGTGCATATACATGCAAGCTGATCGTATACCAAGTTCCAGCTTTTTCACATGTATTTTCAATCGCAGATTTGAAATGAACTTTAAATACATACATGAATGCATCAAAATGAAGTATTTACATTTGGAGACCACTCTTCAGAACAGAAGGGAATTGGCTTTATGTAATATTAATCCTAGCATATTAAAACTAAGTACAAGTATTACATGAATAAAGTAAATACATCCCTGCAGTGGAAGTTACGTGATATTGGGTAGAGCAGTACAAGACTCATGTAGAATTAAAGTAGATTGAGGACTACAGTCTACTATTATGGCATGGGCAACAGGAGTGTTTGACAACCCACATAAGATGAATTCCAGCAGAAGTCTAGATTGTGTCTTATTTTTGTTTAATTTCTTTCCACAAGATTTTTACCCTCTCTTAAAGAATTTCTTTTGGTATTGGTAGCTCCTTTTTTGGGGGAGCTGGCATTTTCCTGCCCACCTGCTACACCCCTCCTCACTTGCAGTTTCATGAGGATGACAAAGAGGAAATGAATTATCCCATGTCCATAGCTATGGAAAACCTCATTCAGTTTCTGCTCCATCAAGAATGGTGTCTAACCAACAAAACACTGTCCTCACAGATAGCCTCCAAAGCTAAAGATGAAAGACACTGACTGATTCCACAGTGAAGACACACTCTCCAAACCTCAACATACACACTAAATTAAACACCACTGATAAGACATGACTCCACACAGAGGCAGCGTCTAAGGAACTGAACCAGAACAGAGCCTCTATCGATATAAAACTAAGATAAACATACATGGTTATTGTATGGTAAGAGAGATTATACAGTGTTTAGGAGAGAAGTATTCTATACATTAGACATTGCATAATCCAGACTACATCCAGGCTATATTGTTTATGACCCTAAAGGAGGCCTGTTCTCTTCTGACCATTGCGGAACCAGTACAGTATTTGTGACTTTCTAATTTGGTCTACCAAATTAGATTATTTGATGATATTTTAGGGATGAAACAGAAGGGTCACCAAGTATTTAATGCATAATGCATCTATAAACAGCCTCAACAATGCTTCTATAAACAGCCTCAACTGTAATGTACTGTTACTCAACAATGTTAAATCTGTAGAAGAAAATCCTCTATCTTTTAATCTCCGTCCCTCAAATATTTACTTCTACAAAAAACCCAAAAAAAGCAGTTACTTTCAAGTGAAACAGCATGTCTGCACACACTCAACAGTGGCAATATCATGAAGTCAAGCACAAATATCATCAATCAATTAATTCATAGGCAGTTTGATGAAAATCAGACAACCATGGAAATCCAATGTAAGGAAAAGATTATACACATAGGGACCATAGGGTGTTAAGTGGAGGTGCCTGCACACCTCTGTGTGTCTTATGAAGAGTTTTTGCATTTCTCATATTAAATGAAAGGAGGAGGGTAGAGAATAGGCACAGAATGGTGTCCAGACATGCATTTTATCACATCTGATAGCTTCAGGATTTCGTTACCTACTGCAGATAATGATGTGAGGTATCAAACGTTAGACAACGCTCACTATTCCTCAGTTATAAGTGTTCATTGGCACTTTCCACTATCCCATTGGAAGCCCTTGAAATCCAGCCAGTCACTTGGCGATGTACTACTGGAAAGGATTTCGGTTCTGCTCCACAAATGTCTGTATATCCTTTTTTGGTTTTAAAAAAGTACGTCTCTCAAGTGGGAGCATGGGAGCAAAATTCATATCCAAGCTTTTATGAGGAGAGGCAAACTGACCTAGTCACACGGAACAGTCTGTGTGTGGTAGACAGAAAGAGAGGGAATGCAAAACCTAACCGGCTACTTAGACTTACGCTGTACTGCTTTTCTTCTGAGAAAATTTACCCTTAGGCAAATCATCCTCTGTAGTCTTATTGCAAGAATCAGCTGTCAAGATTGGACAACTAAACGTAATTGTGAATATTTAGTAACAGGAAAAAAAAGCATTTTGGATAGGCTAGAATTATTTTTACTTAGAGCTATATAACAGATCACTGGGGAGAGTAACACTGACAAATCATCCTGTTTCTGGCTGGGCCAGTTCTGCTTGACCAATGACCAGAATGGTAAGCCTGGACCCACCAGGAGATTTAGGACAGAAAATTCTCTTAATCTTTGTTTTGGCATCTATCGCCAGCTAAATATTTACAGTGTTGGAGGACTCCAGGGAATAGCAATGTAAACTTGTTACTCTCTCTCCAAACTAGTTGTACATCAACATAACACCCCTTAATTATCACCTAACTGTCAGTCTGCTAATACCCCCAGCAGAGGTCAATGCTTTAATAGCTGTAGTACATAAAACACTGAAGGTAAAAATATATTAATATTAAATGCAATTAAGACAGTTCTTAATTAACCAATTATTTGAACAGGTTGGTTACACAGAAGAAATCCATGCAAAGTTAAAGTACAGAACAAAAAGCTACTGACGACACTTGCTGTTTTCATTAACAAGTAAAATAAATACTGTGAAAACGCCTTTCTTAAGGTTTATTGCTCTCAGTACCTTAAAGCAGGCTTCTCATTTACCTGACACACAAAAGCTCCAACACCACTAAATGATCAAAAAACCCACTTTTTTTGCAAACCTACATGACGTACGTACATTCATATTTGAGGATGCACACAAAGAAATCTCAATACCAGCATCTTCATATGCAAAGTCTAAAGGCCAATCTCTCCCTGATGCCAAGAAACATGATTCCAAGAGAGATGACACATTAAAGCAAGGTAAAATTGGCTTTTCATTTCAGAAATACAGATGAGCCAGAGTCCACATTAACCTATAATAATGACTTTTTAAAAGAAACTAAATACATGCATATACTTCCTCTGAACTCCATTATTTTAATGAGCCAGGAGGACTAGCATTTCACACAAGGAACTGTTTTTCAAAATTCACAGATGTCAAAATGCTGTTCTATTTCATGCTATGTCATACACTTAGTGTGCAGTTCAATTTTAACTTGAACTACTTGCACAATTTAAAACCTGCTGGTATCATTTTCTGGACTTTGCTGATGGAATCTAGGTAATGAGGAGAAAAACATAAAAAAAGGTATAGAGGAAATAGGTATCAGGAGATGTATTCATGACCATTATGAGTAGAGGTGCACATCAATTTTTTCCTGTGACTGAACCATAAGTGAAATCCAATTTGCCCAGGTTTCAGTGTGTAAACCAGGTGAAAATAAAATAAATTTGTTCTACAATAAATCAATTTTTCCATACTGTAGGAAAATCAAATTCAGAGTCAAAATCAAGATTCCAAAAGCCTACTCAGAAAACTAGGCAGACATAATTCAAAATAGAGCATTTCTTATTTTGTTGACACAGCTGTAAAGATACCTTTAAAGCTTGTCCTCTTTTTCAGATCACAAAAATACAAAGGTCCCATTCTTTGCATGCTATCAGTAGCTTGTTTTTCCTTAAGTGTTTGCTGTGCGCTCGTAAACCTTTATTCATTACAATTACATTTATTAAGGTTAATTAGCTTTCTCCTATAATTCTATGCAAATGCAAAACTAGTGGTTCTCAAACAAACAGGGAGATATCCTTTCAATCATTATTGTAAATGTAAGTCAGTGGAATACTCCAGATGTCTCTGGTCTTTTTCCTTGGCCTGCAGACAGGCTAAAACACTTGACCACTTATTGCAGAACTTCTCCAATGCCAGGGTTATGCCCAGACACAATCTATGCAGGACAGAAAATCTGATTTACAGAATGGACTAATCAGCTAGGCTCTCTGCTGCTTGGAAAAGCCATAAAAACCTTCAGGTACCATGTTTTGTACATAGTCAAAGAAATGTAAATCCCCTAGACTAATATATTCAATATAAATCATTACAAATAATTAAGAACTACAGAATTATTCTTTATTTAAACCAAATTACTATGAGGAGAAATATAGTTCTTGCAACCCAATACAGACTGGTCACAGGGTAGTATAAGAAAAATCAGAATAATGCTAGAATAACCTTTTTTGAAGGAAAGCCACAATACAACAATATTACCAAGATTAGGGTTCAAGTAAATCACATTACTTGATAGCAAGAGCCACTCAAAAACTGTTGAATTATGACAGTAATCTCTATTTTGGAAGATGGTATTTCCAGTCTTACTAGAACAGCATGGGAAGTCCAACTCTTCACTGTCGGACTTTCAACAAGATATTTTCTTTTTTAAAGATGTAAATTTTACTTTTCCAGGATTGGGTATATATTCTAGAGATGTCAGTGACACAGAGAAGTGTAGAAAGAATGGAGCAAAAATTGATTGATGTAGTGTACAAATTGCATGACTGATTTTTTTTTTTTTGCATCTCTAAATATAAACATAACCAATCCAAACACTTTCAAAAAAAGGTTTCTTTAAAATGCTAATTTTGTTTACCAGAAGACATGTTTATTTGAAATAGATGGTGTCTCTTAAATAGGCATCTTTATCTCTCATACCATAGTAGGTTTCTGTTCAATTGTGCAGATAATATTTTTAGTGCAGTTATACTTGCTGCATATCCCTTCCCCTTAAACACCAGGGCAAGCTGTATTCTTCCCACGACATACAGGTACTGCTCTGGCTGATGTGAATACGACATGGTTTTTATCAAGGAAAGGCCTTGCAGAAATGGAGGTTAAGAGATTAGAAATATGAATAGCAAGCTAAAGAAAAACTGATAATATACTTGGCAGATGTGAGACATTACTGAGAAATCATGTGCAAGATGAAGAGCAGAGACATTTTTCTATTAATATATTTTCTTGAAGGGAAAGTTGAAGCAAGGAAATGGTCCTGTTTCTTTGCTAGTTTATTTCCATGAACTAAGTATACTGTGTCTATTTACAGAGATGGAGCATCTTCATCTGAAGCTAGTCGCTGTGTTAGCTGCCCTTTTTAAGGAAACGCTAAGGTAGAAAAACAGCTGCCTCTCCTGTTTCTTAGTATTGCTTAATACTCTATTCCTATTTCCAACCCCATACACCCTAAAATATAAAGGTAGAATCAAGCAAGTCAGGGTAAATAATAGAGTCCTATCATACATCAAAACACTGTAACCTAAGCTGCAAGCAAGCATAATCAGTTACTTGCCTTAACAGGCAAATAATCTGTTACATTACTGTAGAAATATCTTAAGCGAGACTGTAAAAGTAATGCAATGATTCAGATAACACACCACTATTCAAACAACAATATCAGGCATCTGTGTTTGCTCCATAGGAATTCCCAATTTATCGGAAAAAGTATCTTTCTCAGAGGGTCATGTTATAGAAATTTCCATGTTGGTTTTAGTCTCTGACGTGAGGTCACTCTCTTGATTTGCACAGTGCTGCAAGTTTTCTGTTACATTCTTAAAGTGCCATGAGATTTAAAATTATGAAGACAACAGTTTTCAACCTGCTTTGAAAAATGCGTGTTCGTACAATTCTAGCCTGTGTTCCAGATTTTCCAATATTTTATACCATCATAATTTTAAAAAATATTAATACATGATATATTATGATGTGTCTCATTTACAGAATCATTTGTTTGGGTATTGCATGAAATTCCTGCAGATTCTACCCTTTCATGTCCTGCTATTTTTGAATAGATGCAATCAAATCATAAACATCACTAAATTTTCATTAAGGAAAATAAATAAATCAAGAGGCTATTGGTGGCTTTCCTAAAAGCTTTGCTCTATGGTCCTTCCCTTTCAGTGCCATTATCCATAAAAACAAACCAACCAAACAAAAAAAACCTACAAAAAACCCCCACCAAACACCAAAACAACACAAAACTCAAGTAAGAAATGCTAATTTTAGTCCATTATGTCATATGTCTCATAACTTTCAGGAATATGATGAGCAGCTGTGTTCACTGCTTTCAGAGTTCCAGTATATAAAAGCTATAGTCACATCATTATTTGCTTTTACTGGGAAAATAAGTTTTATTGTTTACATTTATGAAATTAAATTCCATCCACTATAATTATTGATTTGCATGCTATCACTGCTAATGTGGAATTTAGATTTCATGAGAATGACCATAAATGAAAGTCTGTGGCTATAAGGTTTACTTCTGAAAAAAACAGGGGGAAAAAAAAAAAAGAAAACCAAAAATCTCAAGACACTGAACTGACATCCGGATTGTAAAGAAGGGTAACACTGAGAATAGAGCCTATCAGGATAGCAAACTTCGCAATCGTCCTGTTTAGTCGAGAAGGCCATTTTAAATCATTCACTTCAGTTTCCAGTATTTAATATCATTTCCAGCCCTGAAAAGCTGAAGCTCACCAAATCCATAGAAGGAGTTCCATGGCACTGGGGTTTATGTTTTGATGAAAAAGAAGAATCACTGGCTAGCTGACAGCCCTGCCTCATACAGGGTTGACAATACATGCTTGGGTACGTCCTTTCCATCAATATGGGCAAAGTGTAATCAAACACCAAAATCTATCTGTTCTGACTGGAAATTCAGTTTTGCCTTGGCTGTGAATTGATATTTTTCATTTTGTGTTGTTTGGGTTTTTTTTTTTCTTCTGTCAGACCATGGGAATACATGTATACAGTATTGTAAGTATACTAAACAATGTAAGCAACCTTCTGCAAGACCCTGAATTACAGGCTCAGATACTGAATTCATATTAATTCTAATACTTACACAATTTCTCACATATATTCTCTTTTGTTTTCTTTCACACTTTTATTTACAGTGGGGTGCAATCAAAAACTGCAGAGTGTAAGTTTATATTGGGTCTTCATCACAGAAATGCCTATAAAATTGAAGGCTGTAAGATTAGCTCACATGCAGATTTCAGCTTCTCTCCATCTTTTCTGGCCATTTAATAGCTTGTAAGAATGCTGATTGGGATTTGCATATTATTTCAGTGTGATGATAGATTCGTTGTTCTAATTCTCTATTGACAGTTTATTGATGAGACACTCTCCTACAGTACCCATGATCGTACAGTAAACTGTAATACAATGTGTAATTGGATTCACTGTACTTAGAACCAATAGTAATTTAGTCATGGATTTGAGTTTTAATTGCTTTCTTTGAGTAATTTTCATCATATTGACAATTTGAGCTGTCTCAGTCTACTTGTGTTGTTCTGTAATATAATTTTATTCTTTATTGACATAAATACCCTATAACCAATTTAGCTAGCCATTAGGTGTATTTAAGCCTTACTGAAACGTAATGATCTAAAAAAATATGCAAAATCATGAATCAGTAGCTAAACAATAAACACAACAGGCAAAATATCTTGGTGTGGTAACATTTCGTATAATTTTCACATTTTTTAAAGCCATAAGCTATATTCCCTTTCATATGAACTATGGCAGAACAGATTTCCATGGATGACAGGACAGAGCGTACCCTCAGCAAGTTTGCTGACACACCAAACTGGGAGGGGTGGCTGATATGCCGGAAGGCTGTGTTGCCGTTCAGCGACACCCGGACAGGCTGGAGAGCTGGGCACAGAGGACCCTAATGAAGTTCAGCAAGGGCATGTATAGAGTCCTGCACCTGGGGAGGAATAACCCCAGGCACCAATACAGGCTGGGTGACCTGCTGGAGAGCAGCTCTGCAGAGAAGGACCCGGGAGTGCTGGTGGGCAGCAAGTTAACCATGAGCCAGCCACGTCCACTCATGGTCAGGAAGGCCAATGGTATCACAGGGTGCATTAAAAAGAACATGGCTACCAGGTCAAAAGAGGTTAACTTTCCCTCTTCTCTGCCCTAGTGAGGCCACATCTGGCATACATACCTCATTGCAGCTTTCCAGTATCTGAAGGGGGCCTACAAGGGTGCTGGGAGAGGACTTTTTACAAGGGCCTGTAGTGAAAGGACAAGGGGTAATGGGTACAAATTGAAATCAGGGAGGTTTAGATTAGATATCAGGAAGAAATTCTTCACAGAGAGGGTGGGGAGGCACTGGGACAGGTTGCCCAGAGATGTTGTGGATGCCCCATCCCTGGATGTCTTCAAGGCCAGGCTAGATGAGGCTTGGAGCAACCTGGTCTAGTGGAAGGTGTCCCTCAGCTCTGCAGAGAAGGACCCGGGAGTGCGGGTGGGCAGCAAGTTAACCATGAGCCAGCCACGTCCACTCATGGTCAGGAAGGCCAATGGTATCACAGGGTGCATTAAAAAGAACATGGCTACCAGGTCAAAAGAGGTTAACTTTCCCTCTTCTCTGCCCTAGTGAGGCCACATCTGGCATACATACCTCATTGCAGCTTTCCAGTATCTGAAGGGGGCCTACAAGGGTGCTGGGAGAGGACTTTTTACAAGGGCCTGTAGTGAAAGGACAAGGGGTAATGGGTACAAATTGAAATCAGGGAGGTTTAGATTAGATATCAGGAAGAAATTCTTCACAGAGAGGGTGGGGAGGCACTGGGACAGGTTGCCCAGAGATGTTGTGGATGCCCCATCCCTGGATGTCTTCAAGGCCAGGCTAGATGAGGCTTGGAGCAACCTGCTCTAGTGGAAGGTGTCCCTGCCCATGGCAGGGGGGTTGGAACTAGATGGGCTTTAAGGTCCCTTCCAACCCTAACCATTCTATGATTCCATACTGTGTCCAGTTCTGGGCTCCCCAGTTCAAGACAGAGAACTACTAGAGACAGTCCAGTACAGGGCTAGGAAGATGGTCAAGGGAATGGAGCACCTCTCTTTTGAGGAAAGGATGGGAGTTGAGTCTGTTTAGCCTGGAGAAGACTTAGAGGGGAATCTTATCAATGCTTATAAATATCTGAAGGGCGGGTGTCAAGAAGATGGGGCCAGGCTTTTTTCAGTGGTGTCCAGAGAAAAGACAAGGGGCAACAAGCACAAACTGGAATGCAGGAAATTCTGTCTCAACATAAGGATAAACTTCTGTACACTGAGGGTGCCAGAGCACTGGTACTAGCTGCTCAGAGAGGTTGTGGATTCTCCTCTGGAGATATTGAAAACCCACCTGGATGCATTCCTGTCCAACATGCTCTAGGTGAACCTGCTTTGGCAGGGGAGTGGACTAGATGATCTCTGAAGGTCCCCTCCAACTGCTAGCATTCTGTGATTCCATGAAGGTAGCTGATCTAACAATCAGAATCTGTTTACAAATCTCAAAACTAGGGGGCTTTCGAATCCTGGTTTGGGTTGAAATATAGCTCCATGTATGATGAACCAATAATTCAACTTCCTAACCAAAGAGTCCATAACATTCGTTGCTGCTCCACAAATAAAATGTTGGCTACCTGGTCAACTCACCCTAGAAATGCAAAGCATCAAGGAAAAATAAGCGTACAGCACTGTCCTCTGTGCTTAGAAGGCATGGAGGGAGGTAGTCAGTGGCTGGAGAGGTGCTATTGAACTGAGGCGAAACAGCTGGGGTTGTTAGGGTTTGGTTTTATTTGAAAGGATCAAAGCACCGCAGGAAAGCTGGAAGGACTTGTATAAGATTATCCAGCTCGACTAGGCAACATCGCTGACATACAAACCACCCTGCCAAGTGCCTTACTTGTTCATAAAGACCTTGGCTGACAAAGCCAGAAAACATGCCAGTGAACAAAGCAGGGCTATTCTGTCCCTCTGTTGTTAGCTCTAGAGCATTTTGACAGGTCTTTGGGATATCCCACCATTCCTTTTTAAATCTCATCACTCACTAGTGTGCTTTTTGCTGTTAGCCATTCAGATTACGCCCGTTTGCAGCACAGGGGACTCCGGATTCTATAGTGTGATTGTTTTGGCTGTTGTATCAACTTGATATTCCAAAGATCAGCAATAGTATGTCTTGCTGGTGTTGCAACTAACATGACCTGTAGCAAAGCATCTTCATTGCTTTCTATTTCCTATGAACCCTAAATTACCACATTTTAATACATTCTTCAAACATATTCCTAGAGGGCACAGAGAGAGAGATCTCAGGAATCTCAGCACTTTATTCCATGGACTCGGAAAACATCAGATTTGCACACAGCTGCTAACATAGAAAAAAGTAACACGTTCCTTTACATCTTATTTTTACAATCTGACTGCCTGAGAAAACCTATGGCCAACCACATCTGTTTCTAAAATTTTTCTGCTTTAATTTCTGGGATGCTGTTCAAGAGAAGTCTTTCTTCACTTTGTGTGGTGACAGTACACAGAATGAAACATTGGGAATTCCTAGCTCTTATCATTCAGCACCTAAATATAATGAGATCGGAAAACAAGACTGAAGTGCTAAGACAAATGTGCTGTGGTAGTTTAATTAATAAAGTATTTTTTCCTGTTGGTGCACAAGAAAGCAATCAGAGCGAGCAGGCAGGTAGAAGTAGGCAATACTTTTGCAAATAATGCAAGATCAAGTACCATTAATTTTTCTGAAAGATATTTCCTCAGAAAAATCTAGAGTAGGCTGACGGGAGTCATTCTTCTAGCCTCAAATATTCATAAAACACACTAGCTGCAACTTTAGTATTTTATAAATTAACATTCACAGTAATTATATAAATATATTTTTATATATTTATGAATAAAATTTGCCAAGTTCTAGTCCTCTATACTTCATAAACACAGAAAAAAAATCTCTGCTTAGAGAACTAATTTACAAGACTTTATCTGCAATTATATTTACAGAGCATATGGGATATTTTAAAATAACCAGATTTTCATTTTTTCAAAGACATCTCTGGTTAGTGGCTGGGGTTATTAAATGAGAAACCATGACCATTACAATTTATGGAGAATAAAGTACGCCCCTCTATGGCTTCATTTATGTTCTTAAAAAACGAAGTAATGGGAGTTTTATACTCTAAATAGATGCCTTGATTTTTATGGGAGCAGTTTTTAACATATTTCTATTCAAGGGAAAACAACATTTTTCTCTGAAATAAAACTTTCCTGTTTTATTTCTGAGACAACGTGGTAACGTATAATGAGATGAGGAATACCTCTTTTCTGATTAGGTTCTACCTGAGAAAAAAACAGTTGTTTAAACTATGGTATATGAACACTAACCACATCAGAATAGCTACTGCAGTGTAATTCATGCACCAAATACCTGTTGCAATACAACTATCTACAGTGCCAGAACTTGATTTGGAAGTGGACTTCCATCACTGTGCAAAGTATGTTTCATTATTTCCCATCATTCACCACACCAGATTCATACTGACCAATAGGACATGAGAATAAAAACCTTTGAGATGGAATATAAATATATAAAAGAAGATTATTTTCCTTACCTACTTTTTCCTCAACTCTTGCAATATTTCTGACTCTTTTAGCAAGTTCTTTTACCACTGTCAGAATTAATGTCTGCATATTAATTCCCGCTACAAGTACATTTACTAGACATTAGCAGAAATATATGTATATGATGATACTGTTACTATAACTGATGTCTGCAATAAGCAATACAACCAGTAAACCTACTTAGGTTGAAAGCATGGACAAAAAAAAACTCAAAACAAACAACCCCAGTGAGTGTTCCAAATGTATTCTCCTTTTTCTCCGTAAAAAGCATCAAAATACAACTCTCCTTCTCTCTTAACTAGCCCTGACACATCCCGTTAGCACACTCTTCTTGCCATGAAGCAATCTGCTCATTTTTCCAGCCATGTGACAAACTTTGCAGCATTATCTAATCAAGATAAACAAACACCTGCCATGAGTTAGCAGCCATCTGATAACAAACTTGCAATGATAAGGCTACAATCAATTCTCATCAAGTCTTGCTCTAAGGTGATTTCCAGATGCTGTGACATATCATCACAGAGTGCAATCATACTGACTTTGAAAAGTTGGTCTAAACTGCCGGTCACCACCCTGATGTTATTAAACTCTCAAATTTTGATTTTGGGTTTGGGGTTTTTTTTCTGTTACCCTCTATTCAAAATTAAATTACTTCCTCTCTCAGTTAAGCACAGCTTTCTGTATGTCACAGAAACATCCTCTACAATAATTTTCTGAGTAATGTTTCACAGGGCAAAACTTTTGTAGAGAAAAGATTAAATCTTGATTTTTTCAGATGGACCCTAATACCACAATAAGGAGTGTTATTACTGAATTCCTGCAGTTCTCTGTGCTTTCACAGAGGGTCTTTTATGAGTTGCCTTATGATCAAGCAAAGTCAAGCAGACTGGCAGTGCTGTTTCATTCATCACCCTGAGCACTGCACGATCAGTAGCCTTTGTGCCTAGGTAGCCAGCTACCATTTCCCAACAGCACCACCCTAATTTGCCATTGTGGTTTGTTCCTGGTGTCTTAGATATTCTCCCGCATATATGAGAGAAACATGTATGTCTTAATGGATACTGCAGACCCTCTTCCATGAAAAGCTGCTGCAATACCCTTCTCAGAAATATAAATCAACTGAACTTGTCGCAATGCCACTTGGACATTCCTGCCGAGATGCTTCTCTTACAGGCCATGTTCTGTATAGGACAGTAAATAATACAGAGACATCTTCAAGGAGAAATGCAAGTTTGAAAGATGATTTAACTGCAGTCAGATAACTTAGAATTATTTAGTACAGAGTTAGAGAAGAAGAGACAGCTGTTCATACTAGGAACTAGGGTGAAATACTTGTTTCATTACAATTCCCCAATACTTACGAAAAATACCCTTGCCATCACAAAGGTCCAGCAATAAAATTAAAATTTGCATATGATTTATACCTAAATTGAAAAGCACAATATGTATTGAAACTCCCATATGTATATAATTTCATACCTCATTAAAGGATAACAAAACTATTACTGTGCAATTTAGAAATAATCTGTATTTCATTGGCAGGGATCTGATTAAGAGATATTACTGAAACAAAAAGCACTTTGTTCTGGTCTCAGATATAATGCAACTACAATGTAGAGGCCTAATTTTCTCTCTATGAAGGAGAGAGCTTCCTTAGAACAAGACACTGCAACTGTTAATTGTGGGACAAGCCTGTATTTCTTTTAGGCAGAGAAGCAACTCTGGACATAAAGAGAAACCTGAATGTTCTGACTAGGTGCACTATTCAGCCTGCTCAGGAAGAGGAGTTCTAAAGAACAAGTAACTTGAGTCAGCAACAGCATTTGCGCTCTGATGAGAGGCATACTAACCTCAGCTACATCAACATGCATGGCAAACTATTCTACTCGGATGATCCTTTAAAAAACAAAAGCATCTTTTATTGACAAAACACCATTGGTACTTAATCATGAGTCTATAATAGTAAAGTAAGAAAAAACTCACTTTTTGCACTGAAAACATTACTAAGAAAGAATCACGTATGCAATCATACCTGTGTAAATAAACAGCTTCAGAATATAACGAAGGTTCCTCTTATCATTAAGTACAGTTATTAATGGTATAAAGGGTCTCCTCTTTCTCTACTGCCTTACACCACCAAACCAGAAGCCCTTTGAAGAGTTCTCACCTATACTACCAAATCACAAATGGTAAATGAGCTTTTATTCTTAAAAGGAAACACATGTTTACCACTTACCTGAGGGGAAACTACTTGAACAGAAGGACAATACACGACTTGGAATTTAAGATTATGTTAGGAAGGCTCTTTAAAAGACAGTATGGAAGACAAAATGTGTAAATTATTCAGGATTTTAAAGACTTAAAAGTAAGGAAAAAAGAGGACACCTGGAGTACACAGGAAAGACAGTTAAGCCTAATTAAACCCATTAACCACAGGTACCCTGCTCCCATGAGGTCAACGTTAGCACTGCATCAATTTCTATAGCAATCCATGGGACGAAGATACCTTTACAATTTTGCAGTTCAGGACCTCACAGCAAAAATTTCCCTTATTCTGTGAATTAAATAATGATTCTGAATCACTCGATTACTCCTTATACTGATTAAAAAACAGGAATTTGACAGTTTACTTAACTTGTTAAGTTAATGACACCTGATGAAAGCCACCTAAGTGGCTTTCACATTGTGATTACAGTTCTAGTATATTGACAGAACCTGAAGATGTGCTAAATAAGCCCCTATTGCTTTACAATCCCACAGCTTAATACATTAATTTCCAAAATAAAGGAGGATAACAAACTGGGTTAGCTCAGAAAGAATAAAAATAATAATAAGAGTACATTCCCTTTCATGATTACTGACAGAAGTTTCTGGTTTGTGAGCAATTTATAAGTTCTCTTCAGTCGCTGAAAATATTAATTCTGAAAATGACCCAGTAAGACATTGTGTTGTGGTTGACTAACAGCAAATAAAAGACCTTGACCCTAATACTAATCTTGTTTCTTGACAACAAGGAACAATAACAAGCCGAAAGCTGTGAATTCTGTTCTCCCTGCAATACATGTATCTTTCCCCATTTGCATTAATGGAAATTATACAGTCACATACAGCGAAAAACTGCAATGCCCAAGCAGCTAATCAGAAAGATAAGATCATTATTTAGACTGTAGCATCAAGAACAATCTGCATCCAAAAAGACAATGAAAAGCAAGTAACTCTTTAGCCCATATTATGTTCTAAAAAATAAAAATATCTGTGTATGTGATTATCAGTGAAAATCAGAATTACTTTATTGATAAGAATCTGGCTTTCTGACTTCGCTATTTCACAGGCCTCATCATCAGAATGTTTCCACAGTCTTTAGGAGAGGCCAGAGTCAACGGGTCTCAGCCTCATCCAATATACATTCTGGCAGTCTAAAATCAATACACTAAGATTTGTCTGCCAGCTTCTTTATCCTCATTCCCATTTGCTGCTGACTCTGGCCTCTCCCTGAAGTCTACTGCACCTGTTACTGTCTGAAACATTTGTACTCCTCCCGTTTACAAATTACTTAAACCACTCCAGTAAAATGAAGAGAAGAAGTTGGCCTTTCTGGCCATCCTAGAACCAGGCCTTGTATGCAGGTAGCGTGTTGGCAAAAGCGCTCGGAGTGGTTTTGCAGCTACATCTGCTCCATCTGTTCTCACTACGCTGACAGTACCCTCAGCCAAAAAGATGGCAGTTCAGCGGCCAACTTGCCAGTGTAATTATATGATTAGTCTGACCAGACTTGCAGTAAGTAAATTCTGGAAGTTTTACATTGAAATTTTGCTATAATAATTTCTCACATCCTCCCTCCCCCAAGAAAATATACATGAATATGCCTATGTATACACATGTATAGCTAGATAGAAGTGTTCTTTGCCCCACATATATTTCGAAGAAGCATAGAAATGACCTGACAGTAAGTTTACTAATGCTATGACGCAGGACATTTCTAGAGATGGCAACGTCTTGTTTCAGGAAAAAAAAAAAAAAAAATTAAGCAGCAGAAATATGTTTAGGACTTTTTACCAATTTGGATCTTTTGTTACTGAATGGAGCCTTACAGGCACCAGCCAATACAAAGGGTGGCCTACAGTGTCTCATATGAAACCAGAGAATTATTTCCTGACTCTTTTCCACACATACAGGAAATTCTACATTGCCTTTAAGGGAGTTCTCTATTCTCCACTTCTCCCGTAGGCTAAAGGAAAGAATTAAATGAGGAATCCTTGTTCTGCTAGGATTTTGGTGACTATAACTATGTCTAACCCTGACACTAAGCCATTATGTGAAACTTCTTACTGTGCACCAAAACAAAGATCAGACATAAACCTGGTCTTAAACCACCCTTTTCTACACCATTGTTTTTCAAGATGTTCCCTATGGTTTCCACTTTTTATGGACTTGTGAGTACTGCCTTTGCATCTGAGTAAATTCTACTCATTTCCACTGGCAATGTCCATCTAGTGTAAAATAATGCTAATTATCTCATTGCATGTGACCCCCAGTTCTAGAGGAATTAGGCATATGGAAATAAGGATTCTGTAAGGCATTCAAAGTGGCAACTATTTTTACCTCTGGAGAGGCTTCAAAACAGAAATATTACAAAATGATGGCATTTCAGTATGTGCATGGCTGTGCTCAATTCTAACACGATTTAGCAAACGCTCTTTGAAAGTTAGGAAACTCAGCTGAAAAACTCTGTAACGGTCTTTCAGATAGTTGAATAATTCCATAACTCCTCTGTGTAATTCAGGTAACAAACAAAAAGGTTGCAGCAGCATGAAACTTTAAAGCTTGTAATCATGGCATAACAATAACAGTGTTATATTAGACATCTAGAATTTCTGTCACTAGGTTTCCTAGGCAAAAACTGACAATAAATTATTTTTTTATTATTATTTTGGAGTGGTGTTGCAGTTTGTCTTTTCCAAAACCTAATTAAGCTTATGCATCATATAACACTCAAAATTGTTTCATCTAGCCTGGAGTTAGTCTGATTTGTTCCATATCTAGGATAAGTATTTTTCTCCTAATACTTCTCCTGGGAATCTTTAAGCAAGAAAGACATCATTTCTGTTACGATTGCCTCACTATACTACTAACACCAAATGTTGTCGGTTCTTGCTAGACACTCTGAAAAAATGAAAAATAATAACAATAAAACCCCATTACCACTGAAAAATTATAGTGTTTTTTTTCCAAGAAATGTATTGGTTCTGACACTTTTGTTATTTATAAACAAGGTCAAATCATCTATATCCAAACTGAGACAAATTAAATCAAGATCTGGAAAAAAGCAGAGTGTGCTTAGTTATTAAAAAAACCCCAAAACCAAACATAAGTATTTCCGTCAGGTACGTCTTTATGAATTGTAACTCCTTCAGGGTCTGTTTGGAACATTTTAGAAAACACATTTGACAACCAAGAGCAGTTTGCTTTGGATTAGCAACTCATTGGCTAGGGCTTGTTTCTGTATTTTATTATTTTTAAGCAGAAATTCTCCATCTGTGTGTTACTTACTCGGGTAAGAGAATGTGTTTGTGCACCTTAGTTCCTATTTCACACATTTGATAAGGTTCCAGCTTTACTACTTAGCATTTCCATGATACAGAAGGTAGAATCCAAAAAGCCAAAGAGGTTGTTTGCAGAAAGGGAAGAGGGAAGGTAGGAGCAAAGTAAGTTATTTTAGATTTTTTCAGAAGCACTTTTAGGAAACATTTTGATTCTTTTCTATAAAGAAGCCTTTCTAGGAGGCAGCCTGGAGAATGGAGCCATGATAACTATCCTTTCCATATGAACTCTGTAAATTCCAGCCCCTGGAATGAATAAAAATACAAATGATCTCAGACACTGAAACAGACAGATCACCCGGGGTTGTTTCCCTCGGCAGTGTTATTTGGCAGGCAGCTGGGCAGTTCTCTTCCCTGCAGCTTCTACATCTGCAGGTCTCCTGCCCTTTTTCTCTTCCGGCTGCCAGGCCAGCGCTCTCTCCCTCCCCACTGACAGGCTGATTCTCCCTCTCCTGTCCTCCTGCCAAGCTCGCTCTGCCTGTCGCAGAGCTGGCACATCACTTCTGTCTTTCAGTTACAAGTCCTGTGCCCCACTTACCGGGTCTCCTTCCCTCATCTGTGGTCTTTGTTCTCCTTTCTGTCTGCATGTTTTCAGTCCCCAGTGTTTTAGGAAGGGAACTGGCAGCCTGCAAAGCACTTATGCTAATACATGAGGCAAGGACCCACACCCTGCCCCTCATTTTGCAGTTGCTCCATGCCTCAGCTCCCTGGGTGATGCACCCAAGGTTACCGAACGAGAGGGCAGCAAGGAATCGAACCGAGCATCAACCGGTCCCAAACAGCAAATTTGACTGGGACACCCTAGGCATCTTTACAGACTCCTAGGGACCCATTTAGCACTGTCACTTTTACCATCTACATTAACTCTGCCACCCGCTGTTGGATTAGGTCGCATCTTACAAGTTTCACAGCAGAGACTGCATTTCCAGGAGCACTGCACAGCCTACAGATCCATGAGCTGAATGATGCCAAATGTAGATTTGTGAGGATCGGAGTGGTGGTTTTTGATCAGAAACTTGCAATGAAAAACGCAGATGGAGTCATTAAAATAGTTTGCTAAACCATCCCTGTAAGAAAAATGGGCAAAATAATTCTGAAAAGGTTCATCTTGGCATAAAAAGGAGCGGTTTGATTTTTTAAATCAAAACCATGATATAATCTTTATTTCTAAACGCAACACTGTGTTCCCCAATCATCTAATCCTGTAGAATACAAAAGATTTCAACCAGTTTGATGCTTATGTAAATATATTTTTTTTTTAAACAGGAACTGACAGCAATTGCCATGTTTTAAAAAACTGCACTGAATTTATTTCAATAGCTGTCCAAGATCTTCAGTTTTATTATAGATCAATGAAAATCCTGTGCTAGAAAAAGACAGGTCAAATACTTTCTAGTGCTCTTTAAACTCCAGTCACATAGCTCTGTTGGACCTCAGTAAAAGTAAAAAAAAGGGGCTACGAGATTTCACGGTTAAGCAGCACGTATTCACAGTTTGTTTTCCTTGGATACAATAAAGCTAATGCCTCAAAAGGTATGTGACTGTAGCATTTTAAATTTCTTTTTCTTACTTGGCTATTAAGAGCACCCTGGATCCTTGAAACAAAACACGTCTGCAACGACCAGGGCCCAAATATTTTCACAGACTGGGAAGGATTTTTGGGGACACTTGCTGTGGCCAGAAGTTACCAATTCTTCTGATGTTCATTGTAATGATGCAATAATGAAGAACTAATATGTTATTAATGAGGTGGTAATGCTGTATATACTTCACAGAAACTCCATTATAATTGGCCAATCAATGTACCATTGTTTTAAATTGTTAATTTGTTTTTTAAGAGAAAATGTAGCAGAAGTTAACAAGTGTAGTTTTAAGTAAGGCTGAGGCCAGCTATTTTCCAATGACCTTCTAGACTCTTTTGAAAAGCTTTGCCAACTTATTCAATTACAAAGCTAGAAGGCAGAGTGGTTTCAAAACAATTATAAAAGCTGCCAATAAATTTCATTCAACTCTTCTTACTTAAGAACAAGGTCAGCAATGAGACAAAAAGAGTGCCTTTGAAGCTCAGTATGCCAATTTTTAATTTAAGGGGTGTAGCTCTAAATCACAAGAAGCAGCTTTGGATTAATGTGGGCACCTTGAGACCTCCCCAAAGGGTTTGATTTTTTAAAGCAATTATGCTTTTTACTGAAATGCAGGTCCTCTAAATGTGTCTAAAATTCGACACCCAAATATAGTGGTATTTCAATACACATATTTTTAGTTATTATTACTACTGTGGGTTTGTCCTCTTCCTTATAACTAACCACTATGCTCTTTACATTTGGAAACCTGAAAAGTAGAAGGGAAAGAATCACAGGCTGAGTATTAAAAAAAAATCATGTCAATTCCTCTCCTTAGAACATCTAAGCTTAAAATGGTATGTTGAGAAAAGCCTCTGGCTCAGCAAATTAATTCAATATGGGGTGGGGGGAGCCTTCCAAGTTAAGGATGTAATTTCCCACATACTAGCTTTGATATCAAAGATAACATTTCTGCAGTCACTCACACTGCAAACACCCACAGAACCCACCTGCTGCAATACTGTCCAGATTTTAACAGAAAAGTCCATTTGTTTAAATTTGGGTTCATTTGCTTCAATTTGGTTAAATGAGGTTGAACTTTCTCCAAAAGTATACATTTTATGGCCAAAGTCACTTTTAGACTGCTGTCTTGCTAAGGCTACGTTGTGATTGCCTGAATCTTGCTGCTCAGGATGCAGTGCACCAGTATCCAGTCATCAAACTCACTGAACGTATGAGTTAACCATAGTACAATGCCTGTTGTCCAGTATCCCGGTACATTTATGCAGATTAGTGCGGGGCTAAGTACACTGACTCCCTCCTTGTACTTCCCTGTGCCCCTGTTCTTACCTGTGGCCAAGAGATGTAGTTACAGCTTCTCTGACGAACCCACATCCTTTCCTCTTGCCTGTAGCTAGGGGACAGACTGATTCAGAGCACTAAGGCTTGTCTCAGATGTTGTTATACAGCCATTCTATCATTTCTGTGGAATTATGATGGTTTGGGCAAATGTAAAAAAAAAAAAATTAAGTCAGTGAGTCCACACACGCTAACACAGCCTCATACCATTTAAGACAATTCTGTTTCCATGAAAGAAGATGATTCTCTGTCCATTCCAAGCACAGAACAAAAATACTTCTCAAAAGTGGGTGTACAGAGCTTTTGTCTTCCACTTCATTCTCCTGAATTACTTAGTTGCTTTCAAAACGCTACTCCCATCTTACGATAAATTCCCCAGGACTCCTCCATAGGAAATGCCAGTGTGCCCAACCGGTCTACCTGTATGACTGCCTAACAGCTTCACTGGGTAGAGCTGTGTCATTCTGCATACAGCCCTCTGTTCGATGTCTGCCAAGTGCCATGGGAAAACTGATCGTGTATGATATTCATACTAGTGCTCTGAGCTTTAAAGTGCTAAGAGGCCAATTAAACTGCTCCTAAACTGTTTGGAAGCTGGGCTTTGGTATTCTTTCAAGGGAAGCTAGAAGAAGGATTCAATGTTTATTTTAATTTTTCAAGTTTTTAATATCTGAATGTAGGTCTCCTAGCTGTGTTTCATCTCTGCTTAGGTAATGAATTTTGAAAGGAATATATTTAAACTGCTTGAACTCGAGTGAATTCTTTCTACTAACTTTAACTAGAGTTATAAGATTATATTTTTTATAATGTAGTGATGTCAAGTGTCTCATAAAAGAAAGTAACTCTTGTAATTTTAATTTTCTAAAAAATCTTATAAACATTCTACATGATACTATCCTTCTTAAACCCCTACATTTAGTCTTTCTCATAAAGCAGTTATCTTAGATGAAACATTTTACCACTATAGTAAAAGCCTTCCTTATTACCCTATACTAAGGCTGCCCAAAAAAAACTTTGAAATTTGGTGTTCAAAAACAGACAGATCTTTCCCTGGATGTGATGGGTGATACAAATTTAAGTTGTAAACCTTATAAAAAAATCCATGTACACATTTCTGTTAAACAATCTAGCATGTAAAGTCAGCCCATCCAAAAAAAAAAACCCAAACATCACATCTTCAGTGTAAAATGGGACAATTTACTTGTTTCCTATATTCCTGAGAAATATTTGCATATTATATAGGTAGAAAAAAGGTTTCTAATGAAATCACTAAGCATGGCAAAACTTTCTTTAGTGATGATTTATTTTTCTGATACTCTTCTTCAGGAAAAAAAAACAATGCATATAAAACATAACACATGCAGTCCCTTTAAAACGACTTCACTTAAAAATGGTACAAGTACAAAATAATTTTGTTTGAGAAGATGCAAGCATTGATTTCAGTCTTCAGGCAATACACTTCTCTATGTATTTGTCACAATTCAATTTACATCCAGCACTAACACCGTATCAGCAGAGCATCTTGAGTCAGCTGGCAGTACATACTAAACAACCAACCGGAGAAACCCATGTCTGACTTACACCATCCCTGCAGGGCATCGCTTGGCAGGAAGATTTGGTTCCTAGTGAGTGGATAAGCATGCAGGTGGACTAAGGATGATACTGACAGCAAAGGGGCATTAAAATTGTCCTTTACTCCACTCCTAGTCAGAACTATAAAGAGGGATTTGTTCCAGCTTTCCTTATGAAATTAAAATTCCGATTTTCTTGGAATAAATATATTTACTTTCTTTGTTGAGTAATATTCCTGTGTTACCCATATCAACAAAAACCCACAAGAAACAGAATAAAAGAGCCAGTAGAGAAGGATCTCAATCTGTTCTCAAAAAAACACGCTGTGCAGGTTACTATATCTCATGTCATGCCATCCCCCAATCCACCAAATCCATTGTATGCCACTCTAAGTACTTTTTGTCAGAAAGTTGCTGTTTCCATAATCCAAAGTGTCTTCACTTTCACAATCAAATCAGAATGCTATTTTAAAGACCCTCCAGTCCTTAATTTCTTTTGTGTTTTAATGGTCACATAACTTCATAAGGGCCCCAGTACTGCTCTTATCTCCTAAGATGCAGAAGCAGCCACAGCGCTATTCCAATACAGTATCATTTTGGTTTTCCCACTAAGCAAAATTCCATTGAAACCAACAGTGCAGACATCCTATAAATCCTAAACAGACTTTGCATCATAAAAATACTACGTAACAAAGTCTTTCCCAGGCAGTTCACAGAGCAGCGTTCTAATCACATAGAGCACACGAGTAGCCCTTTCTCTCTCACACTACAGAAGGTTTAGACCCGCTGTCTCATCCGATTCTGACTTAATTTAGCCATTCGGTGCCAGCCATTTTTGCTGTAGGTTTTCCCAGAAGATGGGAACACAGAAAAAGATTTTCTGTTCCACTCCTTTGCACAAATACCGGGAGCAAAAAGAGACAACTGAGCAGAAAAGGGGTCAGGCAGAACTTGGCCACCCCGCCCGTGCTGGACCATGTCGGCAGTGCAGCACCTCAGCTCCGAGAAACTGCCCCACTATTTCAAGGACATGTGTGAAAGTGAAAGCAAGTGCAAAGGGACTGTGAAAAAATGAAAACAAAATATGTAGTTCATTTGCAAAAAGTGGTCAAATTAATATTCATAGTTATGGTTTCCAATTTATTTCTAGAAGCAAATCCAGCACTTCTGGACTGGAATTGCAACGCAGTCTTTTCCAAATATGAAGTTGGCCAAATTCCCTAAAAGTACTTCTGCCTTCAAAATTGACACAGGCATAATAGAAAATAATCAGCATTCTCAACATCAGATAATTTAAAAAGCATTAATTTCAATATTTCTGAACTTTTAAAAAACCTCAGGGGCCTGTGTAATTTCCTGTTCCTATTGGGTAAAGCTGTATTGAATCCCTGGAGCTGCTTACCTACTCTGAACTTTTTACATTAGCTGTCTAGCTATTCCATGAATAAATGGATTTTTTTTTCTTTCCTGTCTACTTCTCTTCTAGTTCCAGATAGCTGCAGTCTTGGTTTCTTCACTCACACAGCTGATTTTTATTTAATTTGTAGTGTTTCAGTGAGATGACACATTGTCCCATCTGCCTCAGAATTATATTCTTCAATTTATCAGCTAGCAGATAAAATTAAAGTCTCCCCACATTGTTGTGTCAATGCACACCATTCCAATGGACAGAAACATTTCTGAGGAGTGAATGGGATGAGAGTGAGGGAAGCAGGGTGGGAAGAGATAAAAAAATGACATGGTCAAGGGACATGACCTAGCTAGACACCTGACACATAAGACATCAAATTGATTTTTTAACTGTCATTAAATTAATAAATATCTCAGCCTATGCCCATTTAGCAAATTATTTCAGCATTTGACAGAGAATAGGGCCTAAACCTAGCATTTTGCTCTGGTAGTTTTGGTCATTTTTTTATACTTATTCTGCATTCAAACAGATAGATACAAAAAGGAATACAGAATAGAAATAAGCCCATTACATACATTTTAAGCACTAAATCTGACTTTGAGGCAATCAAGGTTATGTTTTTCTTCACATGTAAAAATCCTACTGCATTAAAAATTTTCCCAGGTTTCAGCAACAACAGAATTGCCACTAATTTACGAAAACTGTGTTAGTGCCTCCAAACTTTTGTCGTAAATTATGCATGTGAGCATGGAAATGCTAATGAAAAGAGGATTTCATTTACAAATGATTAGTACAAATTCAGCAGTCACTATAGTTATGCCAGTCTAATTTATTTTCTTGTAGAACATGCTGTTTGCCAGGTTTTGGCCATTTATTTCTATACTGTTGAACATCAACGTCTCAGACTTTAATGTCACATTATCTGTTTATCCAAAGACATGTTCATTTTCTTTTCAGAAGGGCTGAGTTAAATGAAGTCCTTGGGCTCAAAGTTAACTCTTTTGATTAAAACATTTGCAGGAGAGCTGTAGTAAAAATGATTCCCTTTTATAGAAAAGGAATTGCTGAAATTACTGTGGTTTCTGAGACTCCTACTAATGTGTTGAAGAATATACATATAATCACTTTCACCAGAACTTATCACAGGTTTTTTTCACCCAGAACACTTTTTTTTAAATTTTTCTTTCCTCACTACATAAAGTTTTTGCTAGGGATTAGATCTCCCTAGAAAAAACGTACTAAGTCAGCATTCCAAAAGCATTCTACAGACACCTAAAAATGATGAGAAGAATCCATAGTGCAAGACTTTATCATGGTTTTTTTTTGCCCAAAGATCCATGCTGTCTGGAAAATCAATAATGTGTTATATGAAATAGATCCAAACAGAAATGAAAACATGGGGTTCTAGGGAGTTATAAAAACATATTGTAGAAATCACTTCAAGGTTTCTTATTAAATAGAGAATGCGGATCTTCTATGCATTTGTTAGTGGCAGTGATGTTTTGTGGATTTTATTGGAAGCAACTGAAGTAGAAACAATCTTCTTCTGCACATGAATTTGCTATTTTCTGTTAAATCCTTTACAATATTCCAGGCTAGGAAGTTTCAGCACTGATATTCACCATTTAGATGCAGGAGGCTTCTGTCCTTTAGCCTGTGTTGGTTTAGGTGTTCAGCAGAAGGCCTACATCTGAAGTTTGGTCTAGTTGATAAAAATATTTGCAAGCCTCGAAAGCCTGAATAATTAGATCATTGGTTCTATAATTCTGTGCTGAAAAACAGGCTACACAACACTCCAGATGCCTACTAAATCAGACTGTGAGCAGACTATTAAAAAATAGTAAAGCTCTAAGTTGTGGAAAACAGACTTCCTTCAAGCCTAGATCAGACAATGATTCTAATTGCACAATCTACCCAAATCAAACACATACATAATGTGTGATGCACATTTGCCTTTGACAGCTTTATTTGTTCATTAAACATTTATGTTAAATGGCTTTCAGCATCGCAGTCCATGATATTCATCTAAACTTGGCTAGAAAATTAACAGCTTAAGTAGTCCCATATTTTATCATATTAACCTCTTTGGATTTCTACTGAGTAGATGTGATAAAAAACGACCAAAATTGTGCACTTCAAGATCGAATTTTAAGAGTGCTTTTGCTAACATTTATTGTTAGGGTTTTTTCATATTATTTTGTGGTATGGCTCCTTTCTCTGATAACTTGGTAACAGCAGATTGATTATAATCACTCAGACTAAACTGGGATTTCTTTTGTAAGCAAATCAAGTACAGGACTATTGAATAGGTTTTAGCTATCAAATTAACATTGTAACTTGCTTTGAAACTATTTCCTACCAAACAGTATATGGAAATATTTCCAGGAAATGCATGCTATATATAGTACTTTAAATAGCTTTTACAACAATTATTCATACACTTGTAATCTCTTGTTCTATTAGCTTAATGCATCTACTGCAAATCTAGCTAAGGGGAGGAGCAGAGATGAAGGCAGGGAGTGAAATACTTCCATCATTTGATGTTCAGAATAATCAGAAGTTACTCTAGCATAGGCCATAAGCCTTAAAAAGTGTAACAATTAAAATCTCCGTTTTTAACTTATTCGCTATATGAAGTAGTATCAAGGAGTTATTCAAGCAGACATTTTGATGATGTACATGCAACTTGCATGCCTGAAAAGAAGAAAAATCCCAAGTATGTTGTGCAAAAAAGACAAAGAACTATGGAATCTGTGAGATCTTTTAGCAGCATTATTCCAAGGGCACCACTTTGGTAAGAAATTCCTCTGTTTTCCAATGACATAGTAAAGACTTGCCAAAGTGTTTAAAGGATTCTGAGGAAGCTTGCATATCCTCAGAAAAATAACGGTAAGTTTTTTCTTTACCATATTCATACAAAAAAAGGCATTCAGAATGACAGAACAGGCTGGTGAATGAAATGTAGACATGTTAGTCAGGTATTTTGGCCCAACATTTGCTGATTTTCTCATACTTCAGCTGTCACACATTTAATACTGCACTTCTCCAGTGGAGCTTAACTTTTTCATCAGCAAGATAGACAGAACAATGTTTATGATGGTATCTGATTTATTATCACAGAACTTGCTTTTCAACATATGCAGTTAATGAATCTGAATTTCCGGGGCTGTGTGACTGTCTGAGAAAGCACCCTTCTAGTTTTTCATGAGTTCCCGAGGTGCTGTTGCCTTCACTCCTGTCATTGAAAAAACTTATCTGAAAGTACATGTTCAATGAATTATCTAGGGCAACAGTGCAGCTGCTCCTCCTCAATTCATCTATATATGTATTTCATCAACATTAACAGCTGCAAATCGCACAGAGAATTTAGGGGAAAACCAACCTTTTAGTAAAAGCCGATCTCATTTATGTCATTTTGCTAAGTAGGGTTGTGATAAAATCTCCACTGCCTATTGCAAGAATCAGACACAGCCTGTTTTGCTTATGGTTCTATGATTCTATATAAGGCAACACGGCTTTATTAGTATTACATTAAGCTTATACACAAAGACTTAGGTGAGAACTGCAATGTAATGTCTGATAAAAATATCTACACCCATCTTTCAATAAATGCACAGGGCAAAACTATAGAGCACTGTGTATACTAATCTGATTATCACAAAAGCCTCTGGGTTTTTTCCATCTGTTTTTTCTAGAGCAAGATTTTCTACTAGGAAGGTCTTTAAAATGGATACCTCTCTGGAGGAAAAAAACCCAAAACAACAGAAGAGAGCTACTGTCAGTTCAGAGGCTTCTCTGCTGACTACCTAGGGTGGGGTTGATGATGGCTAATAGTATGTTTGAATTAAGGAAAACTTAGTAAGTGCTATACTACCTTTTATTGAGAACTTTACAAAGTGACCTGTCAAGATACTTATGAATTCACTTCTGTGGACAGTCCCAGCAAAATGTCTACCTATACATCTCTAAACTATAAATCACAACATTACTATATAGGAAAAGTAAAAAATAAGATTACTTTTAAGATTTTTCTACTAAGAGATTTTTCTTTTCTTTCTCAACACCTGAGTTTAGTAGAACAGAGTTAAGAAACTGATTACTAAAAGAAGTTTCACAGTCTGTCTGCTCTATAATAAAACCAAATGAACTTAAGTTTTAATCTTACTTTTTGTAGGAAAAAAAAAAAAGTTATTTAATGTTTAATTTTTTTTCCCCCATACTAAATGCCTGAAAGTACCTAGAAAAAAAAATCCCTAACCTAAATTGGGAGGAATCACCATGTTTTATTAACCGTGAGGATTATCTTCTAGACAGCAATCACAAAACTACTGAATATTTTACTTTTCTCATCTGTGATCTTTTCTTCTGTCTCATTAGAAAACAACCCAGTGAATAAATCATTCAGTGCCCAATTCTGTGTATTCAGCGCCTATTAAACACATTGCAAGAACACTCAGCATCTCAAAGGGACGGACTTATCAGCCTTGTCTTTACCACAGTCTTCAGCATGAAGTTTCTTCCAATCTATTAAATTTCTAAACTTGTCTTTAGTTCAACGTGTATATGTGTTCTTTTACTGTGCTGCTACACATCACACAATATGTGAATGATTCATATAATTAAACTAAGCTAGCTGATTACCTGATATACAGGTTGATAGATGTTTTCTAGAACTCCAAATTAAACACTAGGAGTAAACAACCAGGAAGCAGAATTTGCCCAGGAAAAGAAAGGCAGTTGAAATTTTCCTCTGATAATGCTCTGGGGGTTGTTTCTCTAAAGGGGAATACTGCAGGTGGTGTTAGCAGAAAAAATTCACTGCAAATGCTATTCTACCTTCTGCCTACTTTATTAGGGGAATAATTTAGTGCTCATTCTACTAATTCTTATCACTAAGACAGCAGCACAAATCTTTTTGTTGTTTCCTTTTTCCTCTCTCCCTAGTTTTCACATGAGTTTGATGACTGATTAGCTCCTTTACGCTCTTTTACAATTTGTGGTAGTGTGAGTAAGTATAGCTCCAGGAGATATGTAATCTCACTGTTTGTACCACAGGAGTTGGGATTACATGTAATCCCATTTTCTCTGATCACAGCAGGTGCCAGTAGAGGTACACAACATTTTAAACAGAAAAATGTCACTACAGAAGTAGTACTCTGGTAATACCTGACCGTGTGCGTGGAATGGAAGTGCTGTGATGTCAGGACACTGCTCTTCATAGTGCCCTCTGGTTTGGAGCAGTACTCCTCTGAGATTCAAAGGTCAGTTCCAAAAACCTCAAGTGTTTTTGATCAAGCTACAAATAACTTTACAGAAATTTCCTCATATCTTAAAACATCTACCACAGGTCGATCACAGTTTGTTGCCAATGACTTTTTGTCCCGTACCATGCCCCTCACAAGTGGAAAAGAATAATATATCAATCATTTCTGATCATACAACAGAAATTTCCAACCAGCAACCTGCAGAGGCACAGGGCAAGGCTACCTGGCCTGAATGTGTACTGCTGGTTATCGTCCATGTGCCACAGAAGAAACAGAAGTTGGGCTCACACACTATCCTCAGAGCTGCCAGTGTTCCTCAGATGAGGTGCAAATATGGTTTTACTTGTAAAGCTGGAAATATTGGCTAGAAAAACATGTAAAATAATATCCTAGCTGAGGTGATTTGTTTTGTGGCAGGTCTGCTCCCTTAACTTTTGAAATAGCCTGTGAAGCAATTCTAATGGTATACTGTAAAAAAACATGAATATACCTTATTATTACTGAAATATAAAAACTATAAACCAGAAAAATTTATTCCTGGCTAAAAAAAAAAAAAGGCAGAAAAAATGGAGAAACATTATGTTCTGAGGATTTGATGGAACTTGTTTAATTTTGTCTGCAGTTTTTACCATGGGAACAAGTTCCATAGGAACTTGGGAGAAATTTTTCTGACATCTAATGATGATGGAGTTTCTTTTCGGTATGAAAGAGTTGCCTGTAGATCATCTACATAGAAAACCATGAAGAAAATATCACAAACATAACAAACATTTGAAATACACTACTGTCTTTTAAGTTTATTTGGCTTTTAATGAAGCTTTTTAAAAAGAAAGTAGAGAATATGTATTTTAGTTAAGTTTAAAGTAGATTTAGAGATGTAATTTGCAGATTGCCAAAGTCCATTAACCTGATGTCTAGTTAACATATGAAACTGTACCTCAGAAGTAGGATGAGTTGTAAAAGAGGCTAGAAGCATTAAGCCAAAAGATCTGATTAATGCTCATTGTGTACAAATAAACAATCCAAAAAACCGTAACCTGAACTATTTATTAAGAAAGTTACAGATTCTGGTAATAATACAAAAAATGATAAATCCGGAAGAGGTGAGACATTACAATTTCTTTTGAAAATATATCTTTGACATATTCACTGCAGAGCTGCAGTGTTGGAAGCCTGCTTACTCAGTCTTATTCTCTTAGCTTTCAGGAGGTAAAGCAGCCATGCAGAACCACAATGAGTAACTCACCTTCCACTAAAGTATGCACCAGCCTTATATTGCAGCACAACATAATTAAAGCCACCTTTTGTCATTACTGCCTTTACCACTCATTTCTAATGGTTACTGGCTTGCTTCTTTACAGATATCCTTAGCCCTTCCTTACTTTTCAGCCTTGGAAAAAAAAAAAAATATACTTTATTGCTGAGATAATATTAATATACAGCTGTCCAGATACACAATTCAGGTTTCTTGACATTCGTTGACTAAAACATTTTCCTGAATTTTGCTGCATCCCATGACTTCTAGGATGAGCAGATAGTATAACTCAATTTGCTCAACAGCTCTACCAGCATATAGTTGAACAGCTCTCAGTCTCAAACCAAGTTTGCACCATCCATCTCCTTTTCCTGTCTCCCTTGCTTTTTCAGGATTCTATTTTTAGATTGAGACAATGTAGACTCCTTTCTCTTTTGTCACCCACCTGGTTCATTTTCAGATGATTCTGCTTAGTCTTATTAAGCCTTTTCTCTTTCTAACTATAAAGTGAAGGATGGGAGTAACAGCAGAATAACTCAAGAAGACAATAACCCATTGGCATTTACAGTTATATACAGCTGATAAGACACACACATGTGAATCTACCTGTAAGTATTAGCATGATTTGTAAAAAATACATTATAGTGTGTGTATATGCGGTTTTACAAAAAATATTTTAGCAAGGAATATGGATGTGCCATGTATTCTCACTAAAAGAATTTTGCAGAAACAATTTTCTTTAAAAGTTTTCATTAATAAAACATCAAGTCTTGAAGCAAAGATGTAGAGATACACATTAGAACAGCTGGAACTCATAAAAATAATAAAGATATTCTGCCCCCACACAAAGAATTCTAAAGTCTTGGTTTGTTAAAATGAAATGGGATCCAGCATCCTCTGAATAGAAGGTAATTTCAAGCTCAGTGCTGATGCCACATAACTTTTACAGTAATTGCAGATTGATAGCCTACATTTGTTTCCCAAGAGCTCTTACACAGAAAATCATAGGAAGTAAATGTGATAAACCACTTGTAAGATGATAGGTTACTTCTAAATATAGAGTTTCCTGCCAATAGTCTAGATTCAACAAATCTTCTTATATTGATCTACAGAATTTGATCATTGCTTTCAAAATAAAATTGATCCACTACAAACACTGTCACAACTAACGACATGTGTTAATGGATATTAAAAAAATAATTAAAATTAGAGGACATAGATTAATCCATATAGCTTTTAATTGTGTTGTCTTTTGTAAATCTTTGGTTTTATTGAACTGACAGCTACTGTAATGCAGATAATATCCCTTGATATCCAATGTCTTGACAACAGGCATTTTCAACAGTATGTTGAAATCTGGCTCACGTGATGATACCACAGTTCAGTAACACATGGTACAAGAATGCAAAACTGAAATTATTCATTTAAATTTAGACAGGAAGCCCAGTAGCATTTTCATGTCTGGAATGGAATTTGTCATACTGAAACTAAGCATAGCTAACCAAGGTACCTTTAAAAACGGAATTCTTTTATGTTACTCTGTAGAAATAACAAGAAAAACAGTAGAAAAAAACCTGAGTAACAGTGGAAACAATATTATTTATGTCATGTTACAGTCTCATGGCCTCTGACACACACGATCAGGAACTAAGAAATAATATCTACCATTAATAGGCAGCTTTCATCAATAGATTTCATAGCATCTTACAAAGGAGGCAGCTACTATTCTTTCCAGCTTGTGACCAGGGAACAGCAATTTATAAAGGTGTCATGGTTTAACCCCAGAAAGCAGTTAAGTACCACACAGCCTCTCAGTCACTCTACCTCAGTGGGATGGGAAGGAGAATCATAAGGGTAAAAGTGAGAAAACTCATGGACTGAGATAGTTTAATAGGTAAAGCAAAACCTGCACATGTAAGCAAAGTAAAATAAGAAATTCATCCTCTTCTTCCCATCAGCAGGCAGATGTTCAGCCACCTCCAGGAAAGTACGCCTTCATCACATACAAGTGTTACTTGTGTAGACAAACACTGTAACTCTGAGCATCCCCCCCTTCCTCCTTCTTTCTACCAGCTTCTATTGCTGATGTCACATTTTATAGGATACCCCTTTGGTCACCTGGGGTCAGCTGTCCTGGCTCTGTCTCCTCCCAGGTTTTTGTGTACCCAGAGTTTATTCGGGCAGTCTGAGGAACAGAAAAGGCCTTGACACTGTGTAAGCACTGCTTGACAATAACCAAAACATCAGTGTGTTATCAACACTGTTTTAATTCCAAATCCATAACCCTAATTCCATAACCCTAATTAAGCTACTACAAAGAAACTTAACTCTATCCCAGCCAAAACTAGCACAAAACGCAAAGCATCTTGTCCAACTTCTCCAGCAATTTCAGTGGGAGATGTTGTATGAAAATGAAGATAGTGGAAATGGCTGAATTGTTGCCTGGGATATTTCAAGTTACTAGAGCCGAAGAACCAAAACAAAGCAGCCTCCTTTTTTTCCAGCATGAACATGAATTAGAAGACCTAGTTCATCTTTTTCTTCTCCAAATTCCATGATTTTTTTTTTCCTCCCTACGAGGTTCTGAGATTGGCATTGACAGACCTGAATTATATCAGCATCTCAGTTCTCAAATTACCAGAGTTTACAGCTGTAGAGTCACAAGAGGTTAAAACAAATGCAGAACAGCAAAACCATGTAAAGACAAGTAAAAAAGGAATTAACTGTGCATTCAATTAAACTAACTCCAGTAACTAATCCAACATAAAAAAGTAGCAAGAATATACAAAAATATATAGACAGTAGACCAGGCAACAGTGACATTATACCAAATAACCAGCAATGCACACAATACCAAACTCTACAGAAATGTGTATAGGCTGGGAAATGTGCTGGAGAAGAGGGGGTGGGGAACAGACCAATTTGGAATTTCTTACTTGGTCCTTCCTGTCACGGTGAAGATATGTGTCTAATGAAGGCACTGGATCTTCCACCTAGTCCATGCCCTCTCCATAGGAAATCATGCTATGAGAACAACCTGGACTGAACTTCCTATTTATTATCCATTAATAGGTAGCAAAAACTATTGCAGGTTGAAGAGAGTACAGAGATATGAGATAAAACAAAAGGTGTAGCAAATACAGCATAACTTAACATTTGTCAAAACGTCAGAATATTTACAGAATATTAAAATGTAAATATGCACCCTAAAGTCACTTTTCATTGTTATAAATTGTCATTCTTTCCCCAGAGATACTATGCAACTCCAAATATGAAGCAGCAAATCTTTATGAACCTGGATGACAGAGCTACATGTACTGGCCAATTAAGAATGGAAGGAAATCTCTCCATCAGGCAGTCTAGCTATTAAAATGCAGTTCACACTATGGATGTGTCTGAGAAGTTTGCTGTCTGTGAAAGCGAAGGTGAAGGTCAAGGAGTAAGCCACAGAAACCTTGGACACCTGCAGAGTCTGCAATCAAGATGTGTGGAGTTGATACGTTCTCATATTATTCCCAGAAATGATGTCTTTTCTTCCTATAAATGTGGTCACTGCATTGCCGATCATCACGGCTTTGTAGTAGTGTCGTGAGGTGATTTATAAAACTTATGTTTTCAAGGCAGTTCATCAGGGAATTGAAGCAGCTAAGATGTTGATAATCACTGGACCTGAAGCAGATCTGACAGGCAAAAATACCAGCCTTCCTCAAAAAACTTTTTGCTCAGAGGTATCTGCTATAAACAACTTCGGCTCATCTGTAGTCAAGTGCTGTACTGGTATATCTTGTCTAGGTTTCACATTCCCTTGCTAAGCCACCTTCCCATCATGCCCTTTCATCTTTCAGACAGTCTTGGGCTAGAAAAGATTCTTGCCTGCCCAATAAATTATCAACAATATTTTCCATTTAAAAGTTAGTCAGTCACAACATGATTTATACGAACATACAGTAAGTTTTTTTCTGCTAGAAGTACTTTCTTATATAACACTTTGTTTTGGCATATAGACATCTTCTCCACCCATTAAAATAGCAAAAGTCTTAAATAATCGTCTGAACACAACTTTTTTATTTGAGCAGAGCTTTGATCTTGAAGAACTGAGTAACTCAGATGACTCATAAGAGAATTCTGCATTCTAGATAGCCTGCTCATTTCAGCCACACAGGAATAACAAAACCTTTGACAGTGAGGGCAAATTTCACATAGTTTTGAGAGATCAGCTGCCCCCCGTGGTGGTCACATATACACAACTTGGATCATTAGCAGAAAAGACCAAACAATAGACAAGACTAAATAAATGCATGAATGAATAAATAAAAGAACCTGTCTTCATGTCTGAAGTCAGAACTGAGACCAGTAGGAGCTGACTGGAGAAGTGCAGCAGCTGCCATCCACGTGGCAGCAAGAATTCTGTGCTCAGGAGGTGAGCACAAGGTTGCAGTCCACAATCCATCCTATTCAATCAAATCTTGAGACACTTATTTCCTCTCCAACTGCCTTAATTTTAAGGACTCAGCCTTACATGCACTGAAACTGCTAAGTAAAATTCCCATCCAAACTCCAATACCAGGTCCTCTGGTTTCTACTCAGAACCTCTTTTTGCTAAATAATTCCATTGATTTCAGCAAACCCAGAGCAAAGCAAGATAAACAAACCAGAAAAATCACCATATAGAGAGTCCAGTTCTCTACATCAAGAGGGCACTTCAGTCACAGCAGCAACATTTATATTCTGGACTTCTCACACAAAGGAAAAATCAGCTTCCATTAACAGTTGTTATTTTGCATGTTGGCTTATGCTACTGGTTTGAAGTTCTTCAAGTCCTACTGCTTTTAATACTGGTCCAGTTTCTTGTTTCACAGTCTTAAGTTTCAAAGTTATCTCTTCACAGAAGAGTGGTGGGGAGGACAGGAGGTTCTTTTTATTCTACACGGTACTGCTCTTCTCCTAATTTTGTTACCACTAATGACCTTAAATACTTTTTACAGCATTTAATCAGGTATAGCATTTAATTACGTAATCATGTGCTGAAGTAAAAATAATGGTCTAAGCAGTTCATTTGCCTTTGCAGCACAACAAAGTAACAGCTTTGAGCAGGCAGGCTGGAGTGCAGTGCTTCCCCTTTGATGACTGTCTTGTTTGAATGAGAGCTGAGAGAAGAGATTTACTTGAAAATGAACTTTTTTTTTTTTTCTTTCTTCCTCCCAGTGGTGCTACCTATTTGTTATAGAGCAGACAGAAAATTTTGTGGACAACCTCCAGAGACGAAGACTATAAAATCTGAGTTTCATGATGTTCATGCACATGATAACATCTGGATTCCCCAAAAAACTACTTTCTACTAAAGAAATGTTTAGTGTGGGGTAAAAGGGAAGTTTCCCTTGTATGCTAACAGACTGGCAGAAGACAGGACAAACAAGCTACAAATAAATGGGGATTAAAAATTGAGGGAGAAACTCAGTAACATTCGATAGGAGTTCATGCTGGATCCCCTGGTATTTAATATATTCATAAGCTACTTGAAAAGAATGAAGAATAAGGTGATAAAATTTGCTTAAAGCAGGAAACAGATGAGGCTTCTTCAACATGGATAGAACACAGCTGAGGGAACAGAGGATGACTGAATACAGATTGGTAATTCACCACACCTTGTAGCAAAAGACCTATAGGGTGTGCAATGAAAGCATGGGGCAGCAGTTTTGCAATATAGAACACAGACATAAATCACACTTATCCCCCACAATTCAGAATGAAAATGTTGGAATACATTCCAAAAGGACAGGTCGGATGTTAATATGTAAAAAGATTAAAAACCTCTTAAGACAAATGGAAGAGACCTCCCTCAAGAGCTATTAAGCAAAATGGTCTGAATATAATATGCTGGTTAGGTTCTTATTCTGCAGATGAAAATGGAAAAAGCCATGCCGACAGAAATATCGATATGCTTGCTCTGCTTTTACACATTCTCTTCAAGCATTTGCTAATGCCTGTGTTTCTGCTGGTTTCTCCAGGGTCAGCTGGACTCTCAGGCTGGTATGCTGCAGACATCCTTGTGCTCTTGGAGCTCTCTGCCCTTTGCATGCAGTTAAGACAGTTTCACCTAGGAATACACAGGCATTGAACGCTGCAGTTTTCCATTTTCCCTCGCAACTACTCTACACAAAAAGTGAGCCTAAAGCTACTCATTCTCCGTTGTGCATGGAATGAAAATAAGGCAAGAGCAGGAAGGAAGAGACTAATGATAGTCAAGGGATACTGTGTAAGCCAGCCTTTCCAACAGGTATAGTACGAGCAACAAGCATCGTGCAAATAAATACAAACCCCCTCAAACACCACCCCCTCCCCCCAATATAATCTAACCCCACAACACTTAATCTGTTTTGTATAATGAAAACTATTACTAGATGAAGAATTTTACAAGAAGCTTAAACACAATTTAAATTTTCTGATCTACAGTCACACCATCACTTGATTAAGAGTAGCACTCATAGATAACAAGTAGGCTTGTGTTGTACATGGCCTTGTAAATAAAGTATGAGGGAGTTAAACTAACATTTACAACTTTTCCAAGAAAGCTGGAGAATTAACGGCAACCACCTTAGCCCTAAGATGGTTTCTCCCAAAGAGCAGAATAAATTAACTTATAGAAAAGATCCACACTGCTATTGTTAGCCTACTTACAGAACTCATGCTTCCTCATTTAAAGGTAGCTTGCATATCTAAACCACAGTGCAATTTCTATACAGGGCATCTTTCCTCACTACACAACACCATTAAGACCCTCCAGGATGTGTTTTAACAGCTTGCTAATCCAAACCTCACACAGCACACCATGGGCAGCATCATTTATCATACCACACCTTGAGGCATATGTTAATTGACCAATAAAACACACCTCTAGCATATTAATGTTATAATAAAACACTCCACATATTCAGTACATTTTGTATTATCAGTTCTCCATCAATTATTTATTAAGAACTAAAATAATAAATAATCTGCCAAGCAAGGTGCAATTACATGAGGACAAACCAGTACAAAATACATTTTATCACCTTCCCTATACAGTTTGTAGCATACTGCATATTTATAAGTGCTTGAAGTAAGGTAGGATTGAACTCTTCAGCTCTAAATCTTCATACTCTATTCACCAGAGATTGCTTTGTTGAAATTAACAAAAGAACAGGCTTCCTTATATGTATTTGCTTGCATCAAGTTCTCTTAATCCTAATATTAGTAATTCCTTTCTGTATAGAATCGGTAGTTTTATCCTTTGTGAGTACGCGTTAGCTGACTCAGTATTAGCATTAGCTAACAGAAATATTTCCACTAAAAAGACATTGTAAGCCTCTTCAGGGCTAAAATGGATTTTTAAATTTCAGTAGAGAATATTTACAGTATCTCCAAAAGGAAATTGGCACATAACTAAAATGAGGGAGTTCTATCACCACAAAAAGCAAAAATAAGAGCCAATGTGGATTTCATTAATCTTGTAATGCTGGATCAACCAGGGGCTCACTCTTTCTTCTCCTATTTGCTCAGACAGGAACAGTCTTGGAACTTCTAAAAGGTGTACTGAATGAATGACTACCACAACTCTCAGCAGTAAAATGTTAAAATGCCTAAACATTAGATACAAGCCTATAATTTAAGTCAGGACTCTGGACATAATGATATCAATTAGTTTAAGCTGCTAATTCACCCCTAAAATCAACAATTACAATTATTTACACTTCAACTTCCAAAAATCCAATAGTAAAGAATTCATTAAAAACCCCAAAATTATACTTATAGCATTCAACATCCACTCACTTCGTTTACAAGACCAGGAAGATGCCAGATTCTCCTTTAGAATTCGTCATAGTGAAGATGCTGGGTGGGAAGACTGGTAAAGTGAGGCCATAAGAGATGGTCATAAAGCAGAGTAGCTTCTTCGAACTGAGGGAGCACTCAATCGCCAGTGTGGATTCCTGTAAAACACATAAGTAAGGGTAAATCAGGAACAACTGACTGGACAGCAAAGCTACCAGTCATTTACTAAACAAGAGAAACACTGCAATAATCCTAGACTGCATAAAACAAGTACTATTAAAATGATTATACTAGAGCACCTCAACTAAATGATCAGAACAGAAGATGATGTGGGAAAGTGTATTTTTTTATCATACTTCACAGCAGTTGGTGTTCAGTAAATTACAGGGCAATCATGGTGTATTTTTGTTATGGATTAGTGTGCATTATTGCAATGTCAATGCATGCATAACTTCTCTTGTTTTCACTCTCATTTACTTTTTAATCAAGACATTGCTGAATAACAGTTGTATTTAGAAAATAAACTCGGGTAAGTTTTGGGACAAATTAATGTATAGTAACAGAATATGAATCTTTCATAGAAGAGATAAATTACATAGAGCAAAACAAACCCAAACCAAGAATGAAATCAAAGGAAATCAAGTATTGGGACAGAAAAATGAAGGGATATAAAGCTACTTTCACTAATGCTTTTGGTGTATCTCAGATCCTTACCACAAAATGGCTAAACAGACCAAAAGTTCAGTCTCGTATGCAACTCCTGTGTTTCAGAGAATATTAAAATATTGATTAGCAATCAGTGCATTCACAAAATTTAGGTGTGTGAGTTGTTGTTTTTTTTTTTTTTTAATGGCAGATTAGATGATTATCTAAAGAAATTCAAACAGATCTACAAAACACAGAATCATTTCCTGTCTAATGAGGCTTCTCTTTCAGTGTCCTCATAATGACATATATATTTTAACAATAATTACTCCCATTTTAATTGTTTTGTTTTTTTTACCTTACGGAACACAAATAAGGAGTTTTACTGCTATTCAAACTTTTTTAGGGTTCTTCTATTTCTGTATGTTTATTACAGCATCTCAATAGCTGTAACAGCCTCTCAGTAGCAGCCTCAATTCTGCCTTCATCATGTAAATTGTGCAATTGTACTGTTGCACACCAGCATGACAGGGATGACTTTTATTTACACGCACTGATATATATATGTCTGTATTTTCTGATCAAATTCCACCAATTTACCCTTCCAATCATCCCTGAATTTCGTTCAACTTACTAAAATATCTTTCAAAACTACCATAGACAATTCTGGGCCCAGGACCCCTGCTAGGCGTGAAAGAATGTTTTTTTGAAAAATGCATTTATGCAACCACAAGATACAGAATATAATTTTATTTGTTTCTCTCAAATTTGTCAGTAAATTTAGTCACAAGTTTCCATGCAGGTGAGGAGATATCCAAACAAAGTAGTGCTGTTGATATGTTTTAAGCCAGTGGCTGCCAGTTTTCAATTGCTGGCCTATTTACGTTGAAAATACTTCGCTTACTTGTACTTCAAATAAATAATATAGCTAAATCCAGATACAGCAACAGTCACATTGAAAACAGAGAAAGTCTGGGAATAATCAATAAACATAACTCCTAAACAATTCCTGATACTTTTCTCAAGGGGAAGTTAAAATTCATAATTCTACAGACTGCAGACATAGATGATTAAAACACCTGTTTTACAAAAAAGCTATTGCATACCCCATCTTCTTCTCAGTATTCCTACCCATTGCTTCCTTTACAAGATAAATGTTTCATGAAGTTGAAAAGAATTGAAATTAAAACCTACTAAAATGAAAGGGGAAGAAGAGTCAGCAAATGCATGAGTATAAGTTTGAAGCTTATTCAGTTGCCTCTTGTTACGGGAGGTTCATAACAGTTCTTATGTCTACAGCAACTAGAGGAGGATACATGGAAAAGGAAAGAGCTAGAGGCAAACAGAAGTTAAAGGGGAGAAGAGCACAAAATTATCATCATTACTATTATCAGTTCAGTATGGACATAAAACTGAAAGTTCTCAGTAGCTCTACGAGTAGGTGAAAATCATGGTGTTATTCACAACTCGGCATGGAAAAAAGAACATACATCTTCCACTGCCTTCCATCCACCACACATTGTTCACGCCACTAAAGTGTGTCTTAAAATAAAATATAGGAATAGCTATGTTACAATATCAGAGAAATAAAAGCTTTCCTTTCCTAGTGGTTACTTAGAATGCATATTTAGGGTCAAATTTTTAGCTATGATTTAGTCATGCTTCACTTTTGTGTGACAGAAATTACTGTTGTTGAAATTCTGCATCTGCAAACATTGCCTGAGTCACGCAGGTCACTTAGACTCAGGAAACCTGAAGCGAAGAGATAAAGTAACACTCACAGCATCACACACAGAAAAGTCAGCCTTGGCCGCTTTATATGCAACAGACTGAGGTAATTTTATCTGACAGTAGAAATTTTATTATACCAAGAAGTACTAAACAAACTGTTTCTTCTTGCAAAAAGGAGTTTATAAACCACATTCTCTGTCCAAATATGAATCCGTTTGAAGTTGTATATGTAAATTATCCACCCAGATGTCTCCAGGAAGTCAAGATGCTCTAGAAGGCAATGCTTCCTCTTGTAGGAAGGAATCAAGACGATCTGTAAAAACTCATGGATATTTTAATTTGGTGTTGGTGCAAATGCTCAAATAAGCACGCAAAACCTTTCATCATGAGAATATTCGGAGTGTTTTTTGAAATGTCAGAAACAAACATTAAATATATGAACAATATTTCAATGTAACTATGCAAAACTGGCAGAGCACTCAAAGAATGCCTCGAGAACAAGGAAACCAACTGTTCTACTTCCATCAAAACAAGACAATAACTCATTTTAAAAGTGCAATTTCCAGGAGCACAACAAATGCTCAAAAAAATGGTATTATGAGTTTCGTGCAATATGTGAGATATTTGCTGCAAAATCTAAAAATCGTAATTGACTTGGTAAAGGACCAAATTACCAGTCTCATTCAGAGTAACAGCGAAGAACTTCAGTATTACATGTCAAAACAAACTTACTTTGCACATTCAACCTTATTTCCCTGTTTGTTTGTTTGTTTTTCCCAATATTGAAAATGAACCCACAAAACCTGTCAGCTTTGTATACTGCATACAAAAGTTAAAGAAGTCGAAACACATATCATCCCACTGTGGATGAGTTATGGTATTGTGTACTGGGTCTGGCTGGGATGGAGTGAATCTTCTTCATAGCCATCCCGACTGCACTGTATTTGCATTTCTAAGAGAGTGGTGACAACATGCCAGTGTTTTGGGTTCTGCTGAGCAGCACTTGCACAGAGAGTCTCCTGTGTTGCCCACTCTGCCCCCACACTGAACAGGCCAGGGTGGGCAAGTGGCTAGAAAGGGAACAGCTGACCCAAACTGACCCCAGCCTGGGCATCGGCCTGTTGTGGGTGGTGGTGAGCCATTGCCTTTGTACTGCTTGTTTTGGGTGGTGGTTTTCTTTTGTGGTTGTTTTTTTTTTTTTCCTTTGCTTCACTTATTAAACTGTCTTTATCTCAACCCATGAGTTTTTCTTGCTTTTCCTCATCCAGCTGTGGAGGAGAGTGAGGGAGCAGCTGATGGGTGCTTAGCTGCCAGCTGCCAGCTGCCTTACCTTACACATCTGTTGGTGTCAAAGGGTAAAATAATGGGGTTTTTTTAGTTTTTTAAGGGAAAGAACTATTCTAGTAAACACAAAATCATTCCCGTTCGCATTTCAGCAAAACTTAATGTAATAATAAAATAATTAGTAATAGTTAACAATACTAATAATATTAATTATATTGTTTATTAATATTTAAGCAATATTATCTAGCAGTTTATGTGTTCCTGCAGAACAGATTATGGCTACTAATTTAGTTCTGAAAGTAATTTGAAAAAGAGAAAATATTTCCTTGTATTTTCATTATTTTTATTTTTTCTGTAACTTTAATTCAAACTTGAAAAATCTAGTTTTTCATTAATTTTGCCACTCGTGACTAATGAAGGATTATATGGAAATAGGAAATGTTTGAACTTGAACTGCCTGTTTTGTGATGCTTCAGTCTTTTCTAAAAAAAAAAAAACCCACAAAAAACACTTTGAAGCATGAAGTAATTTGTAGAAGACTTACCCATTAAAGCATTTATTTTGAACTTCATGGTTTCATCTTCATATTGCTAATATGCCAAGAATAACCAATTTAACTGAAAATATGTAATGGCCTGAATCATAGGATTTCGATTTCCAGATCCACAATTCTATTACCCTTGCCCAACGGGCGGTAATCCCTGTGCAACTTAATTTCTAGTTAAATTAAGTATGTGGCCTTACATTTTTCATAAAAGTCCTAATTCAAAGGATTTTATGTTTTCCTTCATTTAAGTAGTTGTTTATGGATAATAGTTAAACAGTCAACAATTAGTAGTTGTATTTAGAAAATCGCTCTTCAACTAGCATGTAAAACAGAATCAAAGCAAGAAAAATAAAGAAACAGAACTATAAAGTCAGCAACTATAAAACAGTATTTTTTTCATGATCCTGATACAAAAAAGATGAAGTATGGAAGTGTAAGATCTGTGCTGTATCAGTCCTTGCAATTTCCCAGGCAGTTTTCTGATATGCAAAGTCCATCATTTTTTTCTTTCTCTAAAAGGTATCTTTTACTTTTTTTCTTCCTTTTTTAATTATATTTGTATCATTCTGTTGGGAGTTGCTCACTCATGTTATCTGGATGAAATATTTCTTTTACTGACAGTGTTCTTGTTTCTTTTTTTTTTTGGTTTTTTTTCTTTTTTTACCCCTTCCCTGCATTTTGCCTTAGAATGAGGGATTTTGGTACATTAGCAACAAAAAGCCTAACAAAGATTAGCATGGAACAAGATAGTGATTTGCTCTGACTTGGCATAAAGTGAAGCATGTCAAAAGAAATCCCGCGTTAACATGACAGCAATAGTTCTCCTCACAACAGATTTAAACAGAGTGGGTCTTGCATTTGTTTTGCTGCCAAATCCTTTTAAAAATGTATTTTAGGAGAGCAAATTTTAATAGGATAATGATACAAAGGCAACAACATCTAACACACAAACAATTAAGCTGTAAGAAAAAAACCTCTATATGACACAAAGCTATTTGATTTATGACTAATAGTTATCTATTATCTTGGTGGGTTGTATAAAAAACCAAGTTATGAATTAATAACTGAATGATTACTTCCACATAAAACAGGTATACGAACCTGGAAAAGCACTAAGCCTTTTTTACATTCTGCCTGAGTCAACGCTCCCTTTCTTCAAACATTTCAAGAGCATTTCAATGGTAATGAACATATATACATATACAGGCCCGAACACAAAAAATAGCCATGAGCAATACTAAAACTCCTAGCAAAAACTGAAGAGCAATATCAATTCAAATTCATTAGCAAATCTACTCCTATTGAAAACTTCTGAAATATTGATTATTTCTTTTTGTTTGCTTTTCTCATATACCAAAAATGGACTTCTCCTTGACAACTGACCAAACTTTTATGCTGAGTTGACGTCCTTTGCAGTTGAAGGGCAGTGCCTCCAGCAAGAATCCTTCAAACAGCAGCAGCCAGTTTGAACGTCATCGGAATAACTTGAGTGTCCTGGTGGGCAGGATGACAAGGAGTCCACATTTTACAAAGCTGTGTATACATACATACACACATATGTATAAAATGCATATATAATTATAAACTAACACTGGGAACAGCAGATATGAACCCTGTCCTCTAAGTGTAGCTATCTAGAAGTATCTGGTCTGAGTTAGTCATGACCTCAGTATTCATGGAGAGAGAAAAGCACCTGAAAATAGGTGTCTCGGGTAAAAGGATTGCCCTCTAGGAGGCAGGTAATCTCACACTGTCTCATAAGGAAGTCCAAATGTGTAACTCAAGTAGACACCTAACCTTGAGATGGATGAAGAACATTCAGCTGAAATGAAAGACAAAGCTGCTACCCAAACAGCATTCCAAGATTAACATGTCTTTCGATTATACTCCAAGATTAACATGGAGTTTTGGATTAAACTTCAGTGTACTACTGAGCAACTTTATTATTATACAATGACAAATCAGTTATTTTATTGTTTGCTGCGAAGTCTATTTCACATCAAGTAACAAATTTTAAAACATCTCTTACTAGTGCTAATAAAACTCTGCTGCAACCCTGCTAGTTGTAACAATAGTAGAATACTTCTATGCAGAGCATTGTCTCAGTAGTAACTCAGAATGACAAATTAAATATTGTGCTTTATGAAGCCAAAGGTTGTATTCATATTTGTAGCAAGTATGAAACAGATTAAAACATATTACATGAAAAATGAGAAGTGCACTGATAATCAGCGATTCATTTTTCTGGAGACAAAAAAGAAAAACGAAGAAAACAGCTGAGCTATTAAAACAACCAAATAAAACTGTGTGCGGAAAAAAATTGAGTGCAGGTGAAGTGATTACGGTACAGTCATAATTCTGACTTCCTCGTCACCCGAACCCTGAGGATGCTGGATATATGAGAGTTCCACCAGCCAGGCGCAGACTCGTTGAAGATCTGGTCTGCAGCGAAGTAGGAAGGCAGAGCAGCAGAGGACAGGCAGCACTCTGACTTACAAAACAAGCACAGGCCTCAGAATGCAGCAAACTATTCATCCGTGTCAATGGAACAAACAAAAATGACAAGTTTCAAAGGCACCTCTGGCCCAAACCCAATCAGAAGTGCAATAAAACACACAAAATTACAAAGAAAATAATCAGGGTTTCAGATGTCTCCACAAAAGCTCAAATTGCCAAAGACTGCTACGTTGCAGGTTTTTTGGTGGCTCCATTCAGTTGCATTTACATTCACAGGTCACAGTCTAATGCTTGATATTTTTTCCTGGTTTGAAAATGTCAAGTAAATATTGTTAGGAATCACATTCTGTACCAGTCTCAAAGTTTCAAAAAATCTTCTTAAATCATACTCCCATTCACTTCCCTTGACTCCATGCTACAGCAGCCTACCAAACGCATATCCAGTCCTGTGTAAGAAGACAGGACTTCTGCTCCTGATTGGACTGTCTAGTCTTGCCACTAAGATTTGGAATCAAATTCCAACTTTCCTCTGTTAAAGAGTAAGGGAGAAAATAAAGCTAACATTGACAATACTAAACCAGAATGACAGAGTACATAAGGCACATTTTCCCATCCTGGCACAGTGACACACTGCTTCAGAAAAGAAATGCAATATACAGGCAGCAGAACAATTACCTTACTGCCTCATGAGCAAGAACCCCGAATTGTAAGAATCAGCCATGCTCTAATCCCGTTTATATCTCCTTTGTGTGAGCAACAAAAACACAGCATTCATGTATTGGTAAAATCCATAATTAAGACAGATTTTGAGGACTTCTACTTAGCTCCTCTTCACCAGCACAACCAGCTATAATTCAGCACACCCTTAAATCAAAGACAACTTCCCCAGAGCTCTGCCAATGGAACAGCTCCTGGCTAGCAGCAAGAACCTGCATTCCCATCTCAGTTAGATGTCAGTAAGAAATGGAGGTTATTAGACTCCTCTGTTATTACAGATTATGCAAGTGGCACAGAAAATGACATCCAATTCATGTTGCTCCTCAACTCTGATACGCCCCTCCACAGAGTTCATTCTGAACATGCAGATTCTGAATCAGATCACTGCAGTGTGTATCTAAACCTAAGCCTTCAAAAGCAAAAAAAACCTGGAAAAGCCATTTTTCCTGTGTGCCCTGTTGTTTTTGGATGTAGAATAACTTAATGAGTGGAAAAAAATAAAAAAACTCTTGTATTCCCTTAAAGTGAGACATCCAGAATGTCCTAGAGTCCTCAGCATGGTAGACAGATAGGAACAATGCAGAGCTGACTGAAATAAGTAGGAAGATCCCTATGGATATATGCAAATCTTTCTCACACCACTTCTTTTTTCCAAAGAAATCATACTGTTGAGTCTTTACAAACTTTATGTAGTACTACTACAAACACTTGCTATAGTATTTGCTGTTGTTTTGTTGGCAAAATAAAATTCATATTTAATTTTTCAGAAATAATACATGATATACTGTCATGATCAAACGTGACATTATAGAATAGGAGAGAGAGATAAATTATTGATTTTTAAAAAGTCTCTTGCAGCGTCATGTAAGAGTGAGATTTCATTTAGGTACAGCGAGTTTCATGACAGACCTACAATATCTTATTTTCTAGTAATTATCTGAAGAATATTTTTGATACATGCATTTAGTCCATACCCCATGTGATCAGGGTATCATTTGTTGCCATGATGTATATGATAATGTAGAAAGGCTCAGGGTTTAGAAATTGCTCTATACACAAACATGATATTAATTAAACTGAGACTTGTATTATGGAAACGCACAAAACTTTTTCTCAAAGAAAACTACTTCCAAAAAGAAAGAGATTAATAATTCAATTTGTCACAGTAACTTAAAGCGTATTGAACCTTGCAAAGTCTGCTACGATTTGAGCATTCTCACTTTCAGTATATTGCAGAATATGATCTTACATTCATTGAAAAACATTTTGAGAAGAATGTGGATATGACTGACTATCCTTTTAAACATAGTTTACATACAAATACATTGCTAACAAGGAAAAAATCCAGTTGTTGAGTCTGCAGGCCAATCCCCTTATTCCATCATATTTTTCTGCAGCATCATTCTTAGGAAACTGCTTCAAAACTTTATATACTATAGTGAAAAAGAGGCAAAAAAAAAACCAAAGCAAAAAAACCCTAGAACACTTACCAACTTTTTTTTCTGTGTTGCTTTATGCATAAATCACAGGTGGGATCCATTGTTGCCCTGTATCTAGGCCATATGTTAAGTTGATTTTTAAAAGTGAATATGGATATTGAAGGCACATGTAATGCTGAAGTTTAATAAGAACAATCCCCCAAGAAGTTCCCCCCCAGATGTACAGTGCTCAGGGACATGGTTTAATGGTGGACTTGGCAGTGCCAGGTTATAGGTTGGGCTTGATGATCTCAAAGGTCTTTTCCAACCTACAAGATTTATGACTCTTATGATCCAGGCAGCGTATAAACCTGCACGTCATTTTCAAGCTGAAGCTAAATTCAGGTATGAGGGAGGAGAGAGGAAGAGAAAACCTCTTCAGACACACTACCCGACAAATAACTTCAGCATTTCCTTCATCTTAACCTAAAACAGATGTTTTTGATTATGATATAGTAAACTGCACTGAATGTACCACAGAATTAATAATTTTTGTTTTCTAAAAAAGAGCTGTTTTATGGGATTATGATTCCTGGATGCAAATATTTATCAAAAGAAGGAGCAGATGCTGCTATCAAAGAAGAATCATTTGCCAGTTTCACATGACATCAATCAGACCAAAAGTAAACAATGCTCATACATTAAAACTGGTATCGCAGCAACATATTGTGAACGTGTAAAAGATAGTGAAGTATTTCAATCCCAGCCTTTCCTACACACCCTCATAACAGGACAAAAAAGCAGAATTAATCAATATGCTCCATTGTATGAGTATAGTGGTGTTTGGTGCACACCCAGGTAGGAAGCAGAGGGACTGCTCTTTTTCTCAAGTTCTGCCTGATGTAGAACCAGAGGGGAAGAACAGCAGCTAGGTCAGGCACTCCTTTGTCTCTCTACCCCAGGCACCGGGTTACCCTGCGTGACAGTTTGACACAGCTGTGAATGCTTTTGTATTAGAAGGAGCAAGTAGACATAAAGCATCATAGAGGAAATATAAAAATCTAATGTAACAGGAAACAAAGAAGTAACTGAATATATCTGGGTCAAATTATTGAATTAACATACATATATTAAGCAGTCAAATCATGAAGAACAGTGTTTGTGGTTATTACTGGAACCTTTTGTCTTACTATAAACATGGTTATGCCTTATTAAGTTTGAAAACACCCTTACAAGAACAAGATGTAAAAATGTAGTTATTACCCATAATAATTTATTTTAGATACCTGAAATCCTGTACACTGACACAAAGGTACGGTATCAGAAATTTTTGAGTAAAGATTTGCTAAGAGAAGGTGAAGAGTTAATATGGTAATAATCAGTAAGCACTAAAAATGGCATAATGCATGCAACAAAAATGAATGAGAAATCTGTATTTGTAGGAAGAAACAAAAAAAAAAGAGAAAACAGAAAGGAATATTGAAGAAATACATTGGGAAAATAGAATAAACTGGAAAACAATTTTATCTTTTCCAAGTTGAATAAAATTCTTTCTCTGAAAGAAAAATATTAGCTTATATATAACCATTAAGAGTAGACTCACAATTAACTTAGGTGGTTTTGTCACCCAGAAAAAGGGTTAAATCTTGTTTACTTAACCCATACACATGAAAAAAGGAGACTAAAACAGTAAATCCCAATAAAAATGGTTTCAAATGAAGCAGGAAATTATTAATTAAATTATTGCAATTATTATTAATTATTTGTTATTAGCAACAGACGCAATGAACTGGCAACAGATGGTGCGATATGGTGAAAAAACGATTAATTTCATACATTTACTTTTGGCAGTCCTTCTGCCCATCCAGACCATCTGTGACACATAAGAAACGTTAGAAGCTGTACCATACATACTGCAAAGATGATACAAATTATTTGACTGCTTGCTTTTCCAGTACAAAATCCATTTATTCCTCATGATCACAGAATTTTAAACAAAGTAGCTTTTATCATATACATTCTGACCCATGCTCCACCGCTGTTTCCGTAGCATACCGCAGAGATTCTGCAGGATTTCATCTGAATGATTTTGTAAACAGCAGAGCTGCATGTTCCAGTATGAGACTGAGCTAAAGTTCTTACTCACAGCACATTCTTGTCAGATAACAATAGGAGTTTAAATTTGCACTTTGGGAATCATTCGTACTTTATTTTGCAATGAATTGCCAAGTGAAAATGCCTAATCTGTTTACAGAAAACTGATAGGGAGATTAATGCCATCCTCCCTGATGGCTCTCAGAATTATGTTTCATGACAGCATTTAGCATTTGGACATTTGTTTTTGTTTTCCTTCTGCTTTGCAATTTTTCTATCATCACATTTGTATAATGGATTTTGTAAAAACAGACATTTCATCCAGCCAATATACCTCCATAACAGTTTTCAACTTTGCTAAAAATATGCATATATACACACACAGACAAAATTTTACTTACTTTCACTTAATACATTTTTAATATTAGAAATTCAAATTTAATGGACACACACCACTGTATAATAAGATTTAGAAACAGAAATATGATCAGAAATCTAAGAGATTCCTGTAGATCAGATTTATTGATATACTGTGATAATTTTAGAGGAAATTTGAACTGACTAGGAAAAAGGCTAATGACATCTCTTTCCAGACAAATAGTCTGCTTTTTTAGTGCAAGTCTGTATTTTAAACTGGCCTACAAATTTTGTCCTAACATATCTAAATCCATCTGCTAGGGGAATCAGACAACTTAAAACTGCAACTTGTAAAAATAAGGAATGAGGAGCTGGATAAATATATACTATGTGTTCCTCTGCCCCCCATTTCTGTTCTTTGTGTTTAGGAGGAAAAAAATGAATGAGCTAATAGAGCAACATATACAGTAATTTTGTGACCCTGGAATTTACTGCTGATTTTGCCACATGATTTTTATAGAGAGATTTTCACAGAAATAGGTATTGTACATGCAACATTGCTTACTACTCTGCCTTAGTCTTTCTAAACAACAGATGAAATAAGCCTTATGCTAGTTTTTACACCTCTATCCCCAAGTCTCTTCTCTTTACACGGTATTTTTTTCTATGGTTTCTGATCCTCCCTTTTCTCAGTCTAATTTTAATGGTTTAGCAAGCCAGCTCTCACAAGACCTATGTGAGTTTCGTTAGCAGAAAGGCAATATAGATTATAACTTTGTACTGCAACAAATTTCCCAAATTTCTGTAAGCCTAAAGACAGTGTGTTCCACCTATCTAACCACAGCAGTGGATGTAGGAAGTGGATTCAATAACTGAGAGAGAAACTACTTTAATCTGCTTCATTCTTTTCCCTCTTGCTTCATGTACATGTAGCTTGGCAGTAAAAGGCTTCAAATTAAACAAAGAAACTCCAGCCTTACTCTTATTTTTCCATTGGAAGAGCAAATTCTACAACCATCACTACTGTCAACATGGGACAAAAGAAGAAAATACGGAGTGTTTTGTAGTTATCCCATACAAAAGGTTACTTTAATTGAAGAGAGATGCTATTAAAGTGCAAATATGAATACAATAGTCCTAATGTTTCAGCAGTTTTGGTTTTACTTTCTTCAATATAATATTAAAATATTTAATTATTATTGCTATAAAGCTATACTGGTTAAAATACTTTTTCAATTGGTTAATGTAATATCAGAATATCTAGTTTTGTTTATTCTATTAGAATTGACAGATTTATCACAAAAAATTTTTATTTGTTCTGACTTCGTGAGTGTACATGTTCAGCTTATAAGAGAGCACATATAACTGATGGTTTATCAGTTTTCTTATTATTTTTACTGTTAAGGAAAATCTGAAGCTATAAGAGATTAAAAAAAAAAAGTTGGAAGAAACAAATATTTTAATTTTCTCCTTACTACTTCTTGCTACTAATTAAGAAGTCAACATAAAAATGAAAGTATTTACCAAGGCATTAATTCAAATCATACTGGAGAGTGAGTTCATAATTTAAAAGAGCTAAGTGCCTAGGTTAAACATAGGGGATAGATCGAGTTCTTTTCAATTGACATACCAGTTCTCAGGTAAACTCTGCCTGGCCCTTCCAGAAGGAAGTCCCCAAAAATACGGATTATGAGAAAATTGCTATGGCAGTTGATCAGATCTGAATAGGTGAAACAAACCCTTCACCAGCAGAAGATATAATCAAAATATCTTTAAGAACTGTAGCAAATGATACCTACTCTGCTCTTAACTGTATGTCAGGACTCCAGACACTAAGGAGAAACTCGCCATAAATACTCGTAGAACACCAAATAATTTCTTTGAGTCTGTGCCTTCCACATAATTATGTGTATTTTCACAAAAAAAAAAAAAAAAAACCAAAAAAAACCCCAAATCAATTCAGTGACAATGATGCACCATGCATGACTTTTGCAATTATGTAAGCTTATGGAGAGTAAACTGCAAATCATCGTAGGAAATGCTATTTATTCCCAACTAGTATGCAGTTGATATCTCAAGACAGAATAATTGAGAAAACAGAAACCAGGAAGAATTGGCAGTGATGCACAGAAAGTCTGCACTCCTTTAAAGAAGATTCATTTTTTTATGAAGTTTAAAAGTTCAGTACAAAGACAGAATTAAACCACTTCCTACTACTCCCTAACTCTCAGAAATATGACCTATCTTCCTTCCCTTTTTCACAGTTTCAAGTATGTTATTGTACTGGGAAGACTGAGAACAATACTAGACAACTATTACTGTCCTCAGAATATTATATATGAACATTTAGCATTCTTTCTACAATTCAGCACTCTGATCCTCTTTTTCTTTTCAGACTATTTCCCAGAAAAAGGCTTTTTTCCTGAATTTCCTACTTTGACAGCCACAGGTACATGTGTTACATATAAGCAACTACATATTGAAGTTTAATGTGAGAGCTGTGTCCAAGAAAAACCATTCTGCCATCAAAGTGAAGTATTTTTCCCCCCACTTTGTTTAAGAGAATCAAGCCAAAATCTCATACAGTGGAATTTTAGGACCAACCCACATTTTTCTTTTAATCTAAACCAAAAACTACAGTATATGCTTTTGTTCTTTTTGTTAAGCTTTAAAACAAAAATACTGTTTTGCAGGTTAAAAAGTTAATTGCCAAGCACTTTGAAATGAAACAGTTTAGCAATACCAAACTAAAAGCACAGTTCTTTTACAGTGTGTTTTCAATTTCCTTCTTCCTTCATTTTTGACTGAAACCATGTCTTGAATTCAGTTTGAACTCACAGATTCTTTTGATTCCCTTGAAACTTCCTTTTGTTTGCAAATGACTACTCAAGCAAAATATATGCCCCAACTATAAAGTGTATACACACTTAAGAGGCTGCATTTCTCACAAAGCAATTAACTCTTTGTTCAGGGAAGCACAATGGCTTTCAGCTATTTCTGTATAGCCCCTTCTTTATAACTACTCATCTCAAGAGCCCACTAATTCCTGAAAGACAAAATGACATAATCTATCAGCTATTTCCACCTCCTCCTCCTTCCACTCTTTCTCCATGTATTCTTTTCATGCTTCAGAACATCTCTGATTCACACAGTAATGTCTCCTTGACCTTGACTCTATACATTATCCTGTCATCTCTCGTCTTGTTTTCTCAATATCCTTTCTCGGGTCACCTCATCTCTGCTTTCTATGCTATGCAATGCCAGGATATACAAATGCTAATAGGATTTGAACCTATGAATCAAAAAGGAGAGAGCCTTAGCATCCTTTTTGTGAAACGAGAGTATTTGTGAGCCCTTGTTATGATCAAGGGTTGATCAGTTTGGCACCAGATTTATGTAAGATGGTTAGATGATTGTCCTTCAATGACTAAAAAAGATGGAATATGTAACGAGTGTGTCAGGGACAGGCCCAAAGCATTCAGAACTCCAGAGTTCCTGGAAACAGCCAAAATAAGTCTGAAGAACCTAACTTAATTCCATGTGAGGTAATTCCATGTTTGATAATGATGTGAACCTGTGTAGGGTTTTTTCATGTTGCATCATAAGGCAGCCAAATATTTTGGTTCCTATATTTTAATCATTATTCTTTCACAGATTAATAAGGAATTCACAGTTCAGAAACGTGACAGCAAAAATAACCACCAATCACTATTATTTTCATAATGTAGGAAATCAGTTTAATATTAGAGATACTAATTGGTGCTGTAGGATGTTAGTCTTAAGGCAAGGCTGATTAATTCTGAAGCACCATTCCACTTTGAAAAGTATCTTTAATGTCTTATTTTAATGGAGATGAAACGGACAGAGAGAGCTCACCATGTCCCCCTAATATGGCCTCCTTTTTCCTCCCTGCAAGCCTAGTAATGGACTCGTTGCTTAAGGTGAAATAAATTGAAATGAGAGAACAGTGACAGGGGTCTCAGTCAAAGCTTTCTACAAACAATTGTCCTTGGTGGACAGGGAATTTGCAGGGCATTTAGTCACTGCACACAGTGCAGGCAATCTACCTGATTAAGGGTCTGGGTTTGGGGATTTTAGGTAGGTTTTTACATGGAGAAAATTCATTCAGTAAAACACACACTCCTCGCTCCTCCACCCTGCCCCCCAAACCCACCCCCCCTAGCCCTGGCCTTGCAGAACTTGTAATGTTTTCCTCTTATTCTCAGGAGAAAGTTCATTGCCACATATTCTGCATACAATTCTTCCCATATGCTAGTATACACTATTCATCCCACTTCAAATTACACACTCCTTTTCAATTATTTCTTTATCACTCTAATTTCTACTCTAATTTTTAGAGCACAGACCTGGTTAGGCACACTTATCTTGAATCTACAGAAATGAAAGTTCCACAGGCACATATGGATTTTATTCCTATGGTTCTTCCATCTTTGATATAGCTTCTAAAATAACCTTAGAGCAATGATTAGAGAAATTACTATGAAAAAGGATTTCTAATTCGAGGGAAATCAAAATAATTTCAAAAGAAAGACGTACCCAAGGGATTTATTGTATTTTGAATGTAGAGCTCATTATTGGCCCTGTTGTACAACCCATTTCTACAGTGATTTGAGCATACTGTGGGATAGAAAATCAGGAATCTGTTTCTCTCTGTAGCTTCGATTGTCTGCATGGTCCTGTACCAGCAGCATAACCTCTCTGAAACATGAAAGCAAATCTGTGTATTATTTACACCTGAAAAGAAACATTGGCTTAGTAGGATCTTTGCTGTTTATCTAAGCATTTAAGAGAGAGAGGCAACACTCAGATTTTATTCCTTTCATCATATATGCTGTTCTCCCTCATCAAACACTTCACAAAATTGGAACTCTGTCTTCTACTATAAATGTCTCCTACTGGGAAGCTACTTTCTCTAAATGTGTTCAAAATAGATCATTAGCAAGTTTGCCAAAGGAAAACCTGTGTTAAGCTTCAAGATTTTATTCCCCAAGAAAATACATTTTACTCTCTCATTCTCAACCAGCATAGAAGACTTCCTTCCCCCTCTCCCCCCAAAAAAAGTATAGCACAGACAAGATCACAGAACAAACTTGTTCATATCCTGCACTCAGACTAGAGATATCCTACACTGACTTTTAGCATAAAGAAACAATAATTTGATTCTTTTTCTAACAGTTGGTAGAATAGAGCATCCATCTTATGTAGAAGACCTGAGCCATGGACTCAACAACTCTGTAACATCCATCCTACTTAATGCTGTATACCTGGTAGAGTCATGATTTCTGTAATATTCCCCAATACCAAATACATCTAATAAAGTTTTTCATGTAAAGGTCATAAGTCTCTCCCTCTCTTTGTTTATTTATAGACATGTTTAGTGATGATAAGGGAACTATTAACCAAGTTGTTTAAATAATTTCAATGAAATTATTAATTAAAAGAGCACATAGTAGATAAGATATAATAAATCTGGTTTGTTTCTTTTTTTTTTTTTAATTTTTGTCCTCCCTTCATATGCCTTTAAACTATAAATGTAAATTACTGGGAAATGTCAGAAATAGTTAAGGAAATTCAAATTATCAGGAATATTTAAGGAATTGTAATAGTGTGTGTTGTGGCATTTTTCCTTTTTAAAATTAAGCAGGTTTTCCATAACAAAAAGGAGAAAGAGACTGCCCAGCATAATTATTCTAGGATTCTGCTGATTTCAAACCAACAGAAAATCCACAAGTGAGACCATAATCACCCAAGAAGTTGTCCTTGTGCTGTGTCTTCCTTGTATCCCTATTCTGACTGAGCCCTTTTTGCTTATGTCACAGGGTTTTAATCTACAGTGTGAGATCTGTGGGCAAGGACTAGGTAGGTTTTGACTTCTTGAACACCTTTAAAATAGAAATATTAGATCTTAATAATAAATTTTAAACCAGCAATTCATAGATCTTCAAAGTAATTAATGATTAAGTTTTTATTCTAAGGAGTAGGACAGAAAACATTGTGTGAAGAAGTGCATAGTCAGTTTGTTCCACCTTCTTGTTTTTGTACTGCACAAGTCCATGTAGCTTAAATGCATTTTACATAAGGTTTTCTACTGCCATCTCTATAGAAGTGTCTTTCTGTGCTAATTGGATGTGTGACGATACTAAATAAAGTGTATGTTTTTTGAAATATGCCCTACTTCCTCTATCAGGCCACCTGAAGAACTGAAAATATCTCCAGAGAGAAGAAATGCATCCTTTCCTCATCTGTTTTGGGAAAATAATCATAATTCAGAGCTAGAATATGCCATTCCTTCTAAGCAGATAGCAGTTTCATGGAGTTAAGTCTTAGACAGACTACACCACAACATACCTGAACTAGGCCATAATAACTGCAGGGGTTGGAACATTCTAAATTAGCTAGTTTAGAACATCAGCAAAATGGCAAAAGATTATAATATTGACAAATAAATTTAAACTGGAGAGCATGCTCCATTAACATCTTTTCATTGTTTGACAGAAATGACCAGAGGCATATATTGCAGAATAATAAACCTTCACATCTTTAGGCACCCTTCCCCTCTTCTTTCCTATTTAGCATAAATTGTCTTATCTCCTTGGTACATAAAAGGACTATTGTTTGTAGAATAAAAAACCTGTTTGCATATTTAATGTTGATTTTTTTTTTTTTTACAAAAAGGAAGAGTCTCATTTCAAATCAATCATAAATCAACCCACGAAGTACAAGAGAAGTCCCCTTTTCTTTAATTTCTGACAGTGGCAATATGAACTTTAAAGGCTAGGGCTATTTATTTATTTATAGGGCTATATAAGTTAGGGTGAAAGTTATCCTAATCTTAAAAGCACAAAAGAAATGAAGTTGCTATCAGTTTTTGAGTTGTATACAGACAGTTATTTGGTTCACATATCTTAGGTAGTCTTTCCTTGTGATGGATGGAATCAAGCTCTAGACTTTCTATTATTCTGAGATGGCCCATGGTGTTGTGCAGAAGGCTGCACGTACAGCATCTATTACTAGAACATGCCTTAAACAAAATATATCTGTCAAGAAAAAAGTGACAGATCTACACAAAAGGATTCCCAGGTTGAGTATATAAGAGAGTCATCAGTATTCTAACAATATCTGTTATGTTCCTTGAAATATTTCTCCATTCTTAAGCATTTGTTTTTCATGAAAAAGGCCAACTTTGTATTTTAAAGGTTATGAATACATCAGTTATTAGCCATATGTTTTCAGATCTTACAATTATCTACAAGTGGCAGTTAATTTATATCACTTTACAGATATTCTGATTTTCTAACCCCTTCATACAATGCAGCAACAAGACAGAGACTAAAGACTGTGGACTAAGTTTTCAGTTGTGCTTTGCCAATTGTGATCTGCACAGACACTGACTGGTAAAGTATTTACCTCCTCAGTTAATCCTGTTTCTGTTGTGAATTTGTGTAGGAGTTGCATGATCTGGCAGTTACATAATCTGTCAGCTACATTTACAAGTAAATAAGATGCTAAACCCAGTGTGGAACAAGAAAAAGGTTTTCAGTACCAAGTATCAAGACCATCGGCACTGATTTGGAGGAGGAATCAGCAGTGGTTTGAAAGCCCCAAATTAAATCAAGAGAAGACTCAAAATTAAGCTACCCTTAATGGTTTCTTTTATTTCACCATAAGTCACCTGCTTCTTCCTGTTTCTGATCATTCGGATTTCTTTCTTATTTTTATACCTGTAACAACATTCTTCATCTTCCATCTATTTTTGTCTGTCAAATGTCAAACCTCAAATTAGTGTCTTTCTTCAGTCACCTCCATCACAGCAGCTCACCTCCTAGATATGCAGCAGAGGAGGGGAAACAACATATTGCGTGACAACCTGGCATCTAGCACTGCTCTCTTCAAAAGAAGCTTTTCAAGTTTGCTGTCTTTCTAGGTGACTGCTCAAACAAGATATAAAAATGCAGTGAAGTATTATATGAATATTAAAGGGACATAACCTTTACCTGACTAATACCATTATTTATTAAACTGGAGACTTTGGCAGACAAATTGATGTCAGGGTTCACCTGGACCGATGTGAACGGTCCTCAGAGGCTGGCAGAATAGAAGTTGCACTGAGAAAACTAATGTCCAAGCACTCAGATGCACTGTTTGTGCCTGGGAGGACATAACAAAGAACTTCAGGTTATCAACACAGTAGCTCCCAAGAACATCTTCCCTTTGTCTACATAAGTCATCTTCACAGACAGAGGAAATGAGATATATTAGACAATCCAGAAAAAAGGCCAGTAACTGGGATTTTGTTTAAGAACTGGCTCTACCATAGAAAAGCATGTGAAAGTCTATGCTATAGCTAACCAAGAAGGAAAAATAAGTTTCCGACTTTTCAGATCACAGTCCTCAAAGTTACAGTCAAGTCCTTCCCATGTTTGTGCCCATCTGTCTAATCGGCTATAAGCCTACACAGCCCTGGAATGGAGTCAGTGTCATTATCCCCTAGCTGTGATTGGCATGGCAGGATGGAGCAGCATGCACAGCACTTTCCTGGTGTGAGAGAAAGAGTGAAGAGAAACCAAAGCAAGTGAGCCAGATGTCACAGAGACCCTAAGAAGCGTGCTGGGATCCAGAGGATGAGTGAACAAGCTGTCTGCGTTTACTACAGAGAAGCTCTGTTTCTTCCCATCCTCCATTTTGGTTTTTTTCCAATGCACATGACTTTGTTGTTGTTGGGTTTGTACCTCTGTCCAAAGGTAGTGTATTTCAGGATCTATGAGTATGAAACATCCCACTTTGGATGAGCCTTCCCCTGTTCATGTGCTAGACATTGATGTTACCAGGAGACCGTGAGGGAACAAGACTGTTTAAATGGCAATATAGGAGCATGAAAGAAAGGGAAGGAGTTAATAAAAAATGAATGGCCATTCTATTTTGACACCTTCTTAACCTCTTTGGAAAACTTTGTATTATCTTCTGAGAAGGCCAGATCCCACTACAGCTGAGACTGGAAGCTATTCAAACTTGGTCCTTAGACCAAAGAAACTGGTCTAAGGAGCAAAAAGGAGGAGAATAATTTAATTTTGTGGTATGTAGTACAATACAACCCTGATCTACCCTAGAACTTTTAAGGTTGAATGTCCATAGTTGAATTAAACCTCTGTGTAATTTGGATAAATCTTGGGGCTGAAGTACGTCTTCATCTGTAACAACCTTCTGGGTTAATCCAGAACTCTATCAGACCCACCGTGCCTGATTTTATCCTCCTCCTGCTCCTTGATGCTGAATTAAACATTTCAGATTTTGTCTGGCAGCCCAGCCAGCACTGAGAGGTAAGATACCACTACAGCAGTACTGAGTTGACTGTAAAACTCCAACAAAATCCCAGCCATAACAAAAAGAGAAAATGTACTGTAATTTCCTTCTTAGTTTCACATGAAACAGTGCTTTTGGTTTCATCCTTTTTCAGATTTCAGTTCTAGTGCATGACATCCCGAGTTTGTTTCAGATCTCAGCAGAAGTGCAACATCTATAGGCATTTAAATAATTCCAGAGTCGTCAGTTCAGACTGTAGTGTTACCATACCTGTTTCTCCAGAATCAAAGGTGAATAATAGGTTCCAGATGGAGTAGACTTCAGCTAAAGAGGAAAAGTCAGAGGCATAATCATGTGACAGACCTAAAGGCAACTCCAAAGCTGCCAGAAGCTACCTTTGGAGTCTGCCAAGGAGACAGATGCTCATGCCAACAGTGCATAGATTGGCATCATTTATATCACATCAGGCCTCATGCTGTCAGAATGCCACAGTTCAAAGTACTAAGTCAGACAGCTAATATTTAGAAAAGAGCAGTCACACTGCATATATTTAGATCATAAATCCAGTAATAGTTTTTATATTATATTTACCCTTTTGGATCTTGACTTTTTTAAGACAAGAAATTGTCTTATCTTACTGTATTCATTTAACTCTTAATGAAAACTTCACAAGTGCATTGAAGCATAAACTACACCTTTAATTTTTATACCAATGCAAAACCTTGCCATAAATAGTGATCAAATAATTGATACTAACATAGAAACTAGATCTTCTATTTATAAAGGAATTCCCCACAAGATGCAGGGAATAGTTTGGTGTTTTTTCCTCCTTATTTTCCCTTTACAAAATCTGAATATAAAGTGCAAAGCTGAAAGATATAAACATATAATACACATCCAAAAACTGCTTTTCTTTTAGTGGATTCACACATTGTTCCTGACTTCATGCTCTATCACTTGGAGCATCTTTCTGTCTGAAAATAAATTATGCTCTGTATGAAGCATCAAGCCTAACCTTAGGCATCCAGCAGCATAGAACTGTACAGATGTATTAAAGCCAATATCCATATTACATGCTGTGTCATGGCATCTGAACAAGTACAAAGTCTTGCATGAAATTTTGGAGACAAACTGGTTCAAACATGCCTTGTTTAGCGATCACTGTGCTAAGACTTCAGGTTTGATTGCATCGTCTGTTAAAAGCACACAGTATCATGGAGTTCTCTGAACATACCTAATGACTGTCTAAATCCAGCATTAGTACAAAAGTTCTGAACGACGTAGGATGCAAATGGATAGAAACCACTGTCATGGTACACAGTCAATCAGTGACATCAGAAAAGAGCACTACAGCTCTGAAATACACCACAGCAGGAAGGATTAACTTTGTTCTCTATGGATATCCCACCACAAAGTGTGTTAAAATCCACCTCTCCCTGATTGAGAGCTTGAATAAACATTGACAATTATTTAACTCTGTTTAGGCAGCATGTTTACATATCCTGGGGACTGTGCCATCAAATATTGTGATTTCATTAAGAAGCTTTGCCCTGGAGAAGCTGGGGGATTGAGACTTCTGAGAACCCTAGAGCAACATGATAATTTTCCTACTGCATCACCTGCACTTCACAAGGGGTTGATCTGGAAGCAACCTTGCAGATGGTTTACTATTACAGAAGTCCTCAGCAGCATGGTGAAACAGGATAGTCCTAAGGAAAAAAAGAAACAACAACAAAACAAAATGCATCACCACTCTCTCAGACACTGCATAAACAACAACAACACAGTTTTGTTTATTTGAGAGCTGACGCATTTCCTTGGCTTTCTATCCCTAACCACCAAACACTAATTACAAATCCTGTTCTGCGTGCATCAGAAAAATAAGCATGTTCATACCAACAACATTCTTGCTGAATGTCAGCATCCCCCTCATGAGCCACAGAAAAGTACAGGTTTATGTCAGCTACTAAGTTCTCCATCTCTCCCAAAAGAAATAACTGAGTCTAACCTGCTAGCATCCTAAAAAGCTATAGCTAAGCATCTCCATCCCACTTATTTAATGGCCAAACATTCTGCTCTCAAATCCCTGTACACTTTTGAGAGTCTTTTGACACCATTCAAAATATGCATTTCATTTGTGTAGGCATATCAGCAAAAGCTCTCACGGTGAACTGTGACTAGAGAGCTGCGTGACTGTGGTGGCTGGAGCACAGATAAGACCTTTGCTGGATTTACTGACATTTGGAAGAGGCAAAGGAGTTTTAGGAACTGGTTTATAGAACTGTCGAGGTCAGATAATCTTGAGTGAGTAAGGTATGTTTGCGATTAGTATTTCTGGGATGAATATTTCTTTTTGTCCACAAAACTCCAATCACACTTAGGACCCAATATACTGCTCACTTTCTGTTAAAATATATACTGACCCAGTCCAAGCAGTTGGATTTTATTCCCTCAAGGTATTCTTTATAACACGTGTGCCATTCTGAATATGAAAAACAACTGAACCAATTACATCTTTTTCAAACACTGTAAAAGTAAAAAAAATCTGCTTTTCAATGATAAATGGAGTATTTAAATAACAGGTATTTAAAAAGAATGCAACATTATATTTGCTTAATCCAATCAATTCACGGTCAGTTCCTTTAATGTGGCAGAGGTTACAAATGAGTGGATTTAATCTCTTCAGAGTTCAAATCTTCATTCTCTACAAACAGTACACTCCTCAAAAGACATATTATGATTCCCAGTACTAAATACGAAAGTAATAGTTCTCTCTGCTAAAATTAAGATCTTTTCAGAAAAGCAAACTAAAAAGCTTATTTGTGTTTCAGGATTTATGTCTTTATGCTCTCAATCACATCAGTCAAAGGAGACATTTGGCTGCTGTTTCATGGAAAGCATCTTTCTTATATGTCACATCTAACTCTGAAAATTACACAGCATTTAAAAAGTACAAGTAATGTCAAAAAAACCCACCCACACTCATGGAAAACAGAAAGGATGATATACACAGGAGAATACATATGGCATAGAAATCACAGTGTCATGGAAAAAAGAAAAGGATACCAGAAAGGATATTCAGATACTGTTTCTCTTCTCTGATTACAAGTCCAAGAAGACAGTAAACAACTGATTTAAATATCAAACACAATTTCTTTTTGTTCCATCTTACATCTATTTACCTGTGCAACTAATGGCCATATGAGCCTGTGTAAGACCCCTCCTCTCCCCTCCCCTGGTCAGCAACACAGAAGGACCTTGGGCAAGGCTGGCTTGCTTCCAGGAACAGGGACCTCCTGCCTCTTATGCTAGTCTGTCTGACCAGGCAGTCAGCACTCTGATGTAACAGACACTTTGGGAGAGTTCTCCCTTAATGAATGCCCACAAATAAGCCCTGAAGTCATTAAAAACCCAAGAGCCAAACAAGTCCCAACAACAAAATTCAATTAAATATTATAACTACTCCTATCTGCTTCTACTTCCCATTATCACACAGATAAACAAAAGGACAGGATTACTGAGTCAGAGCAAAGGTTCACTGAGCTCATTCTCTTTCTTCCATAAACAGCCACCAAGGAATGCCTTGTGACGAGTGTATGGCCAGGCCAAGCATATACAATTCTTTCCCTTTGTGCACTCTCAGCCTCCAACCATTTTCAGCTTGGCAATCTGCTCAGTTCCACACCATGTCTTAATAACCCTCTCAGGACTTCCGTGCCACGAACTTGGCCTGGTGTCTTCTGAGCCACTATGAACATAGCCAGAAAACAGAAATTACAGTTTTCATAGCTTCTGAGACTACGTGGATGTAAAGCATTGAAGTATGACTAAATCATTGCTGAAATCTACTCACGATGTAAGCGTCCAGTGTTAATAAAATAGTTCCTGCTGTTTGGGTAAGTGCAAAGTCCGATGCGACATTTATTCGCATACCCATTACTCTCTGCATTGCAGTTAAGTAACTGTGTCCTTGTGTAGACCGAGACTCCTGATAGGTATAAATCAGAATAACCATATTTTCCAGATCTGCTTTTGTGCAATTGCAATGCAGGACCTCTAAATTGCAGACGATTTTCTTTAGTCCTAGATTGCTGCTGACCAAGAGGAGGCGTAAATGGTGCACATGTAATATAAATAAAAAAGTTAACATATTTTAAGCAGAATACCTTTAGAGGAGATAATATTTTAAAATACACATTTGAGCATTATATTTACTACAATAACAAATAACTTGCAGCCTGCCATTACTGTTGTGGAAGATAATTAAAACTGGAGGGTAGCTCTTCTGTTTTACTGAGGAAAGTAATTTCTACATAAGTGACTATAAAGTTGTAGTTGCAAAACTATTTGTACAACAAGATAATTTTTTAGGAATTCCAAGGAGGTAAAAAGAAACTAAGGCTGTCTAATCAAAATAGGAAACTCCCAGTAGAAGAAGAAACTTCAACCTTCCAGATATAAAACATATTACACAGCATTCACACTTGAGCAATTGATAGAATGCTTTAGAGAGACAGCCATGCAGTCAGCAGAATAGATAACCTTGGGGGAAAAAAAGTATATGAAATTTCTATCCCTCCAGCTATTATTCATTTGCTGAAGCTGGAGAAGCAAAGATCCAGAGCTTTAGACCATTAAGAATACAAAGAAAACGTGATTAGCTCATATGCAGAAAATTTAAGTTCAGTCTGTATTTCCTTATGATTCTTCAAAGGGAAAAATCTCGTCTTTTAATAATAGAAAATACCAAGTTATCTTATTTCAATCGAGGTGTTACTGCACTCGGTTAGAAATCGTGACTGATCTTTTCATTTGAAAAGTACAACATGCTTTTTCAATAGATATTGGCTATTCTTCAGGGCCCAATCCTAAGACAAAAGTTTTTCCATTGCCTCCATAGGTTTTGTACTAGGCCTTTAGTAAACTGAAATGAAACGAAACCCCAGAACACTTAGGCATGTTGCCCTTCATCAAACAGCCAACTAAAACTGCAACATTCAGAGTCACAAGCTTTCTACCATCTCCAGTGAAATATGGCCCAAGTGGAATGCAGGATCAAATTCAAACACTCACTGTACAAAGGAAAGAAATACACCATAGCACAAAGCATACTACGAGCAATAGGAACATTAACTATGGTTATACAAGTGCAAATACCTGAACCCATTTTGGTTATGTCATCACTGTCCCAGGCTATTGTCCTGGACTGCTTTGGATTACTGCTAGTGCATATCAGAGAGATAAAATCCAGAGAATATGCTGGCTGAATACATTCGTAGCTGAATATGTATTTTCAGCAAGTGTGATTGGTGTGGAGGAATAGTTTTTTTTCCTCAAGGTTATTTAGTCTGCTGACTGTCTGCCTCTCTAAAGCATTCTATCAGTGACTTCAGTGGGAATGCCATCTAATGTGTTTTAAATCTGGAAGGTTGAAGCTTTTTCTACTGGGACTTTCATATTTTGATGAAACAGCCTGCTACTAGTTACTTACTTGTCTTTTAACTAAACCACAACAGGTATTCACAATTTAGAAATAATTTAGTCTTCTTGAATATTTCTGGAGCTCCAGGTAGTTAAAAGGTTGAAAAGCACTCCATTCAGTTTTTAATTGGGAATGGTCCCATCGCTCACCTGCATTTGAAACTCATTAGGTAAAATATTTCACACAGCACAAAGACGGAAATTAAAAGGGAGATTATTAACAATACAGCCTGATAACTGTCACATAAAAAGCTATACAAACACCCACATCAGTCAGGCTGTATACAAGTCAAATTACTGAAGTTCTACTTACTATTATTAGGAAGAATGCAATAGAATAGTAAATACCTGCCTTAAGACAAAGATTTTGTTTTCCTTTTTTTATTCTTTTAACCGTTTAAAATTGTCTTCTACTTAAAAGTATCAGAATATTTGGATTCTCCCAACAGCAAATACTCTTTTAATCTAGAACATTTTTTAAAAGTTGACAGAAACTTACAGTTTTGATTGGTGCATATCTTTATTTTTACTCTAATAAAATATATAACAAAATAATGTCAACAATTTCACATACTATACACCCTAGAGAAAATGATGGAAACAACTATTACTGCCTTTCTGCTGCACAGTATTTGTAACATTAATTGGGACTAAAATTTAGGATGAAATCCTACCAGATAATTTATTTCTCCCCACATGCTATGATTTCTACATTTTGACTAAAGCATTTCACAATTGTTTAAAGCTACAGTCTGGGAGAAGCTATTCACTAACTCTGAGTTTATGAATTCAAAATAATGAAATCGTCTCTTCTTGTTTTAAAGCCTACTTGATCACTAGGGACTGAAAAGAAAAATCAGTGGGCCTTTTCTTTCAAGGGAAGACATAGAAACTGATAGATCAGATGCTTGATAAATTGCAAACTGCCAGAGAGTCATCCATATGGCTTCTTCAGATAATGTTTGAATATGATGAAAGTTTTCTTTGACTGAAAATCCTACAGTTTCAGATGCTTTCCTCGTACCCTGAAACTTGCATTACTAAGACTCAATTCTGAACGAGTTTTCTGTGAAAACACATTCTAATTTGACCAGAAGATGGTCAATTATTATCATAACACGTATCCGTGCTTTCCAGGCTCTTCACAAGTCAAGAAATTAGTCTTGCTGTAAGAATCAACTCTCCTTGGAAAAGACACGGTATGGAATCAAGAAAGCTTCAACTCTGTCAAAATATGATGGAAATATGTTCCATCAGATTTAAGCATCAGATCTATAGGAAGCAGTTTCCTATGCTGTTTTCGTAAATAGGCAAAAATCCCCTTATTTTAGAAGTCCCGCAAAATTCCTAAATGACACATCAGATGGATTGTTTGATTTTATAAGTGTAAACAGGCATAGTCTGACCCTATTTCAACACTTCAGTGACACAATAGCACACGAGATGTCAGTGGAAGTTACAAGTACAGAAAATCACTGGCAACCAGGCTATATTTAAGAACTTTGGGTGAAAGAAGGAAGATGTTTGATGAAGCCAAGAGGATCTTTAACATTAGTGTTTACATTGGTGGTAAGATCGAATTTGTTACTGTATGCATTTTTGAAGAGATAACACAAAACGTTCATGCTGCCAACTGCTTATGTATTTTTTTGTAACACTGGGTGTGGTCAAGATCATTTTGAGTTCCTTAGGAGGGCAAAGAGCTAATTCCCTATACCATAAGAACTCGTAATTTTCAGAATTATCATAATGCTTTATCTACTAGATAATACTTTCATGCTTGTATTTTAAACTGATTATACTCTCTTTTACTTCACAGACCTCTATCCAGTGTATATAGATGTCCCAGAAGTAGAAAAAGTAGTAAGACTACTTGTATTGCAGGCACTTTATGAGGTTAAAGGGGGAAGAATGCAATGCCCTAATTCAAACAAAGAGTTTAAATGTGATTAAACGGGAAGTTAATGAATGCAGCACAGTCCAGGTTATACACTGACTTATGACTCAGTCATTTTACAGTTCATGTTTGAAAAACTAGCTCTCTGCTACCTCTAGTTGACTAAATTCATACTTTTGCTTTGGTTTATGCTTTAGATTCAGACGACGTGTATCAAATATGATTCATCATTTTAAAAAATCCAATCATTTTTTGTTAGAAACAAATCCAATTTGTTTATTAATCTCTCAAATATGTCAAATGGATTTTTAATTGAGAAGTAATTGCATTTTACCTTATACAGTCTTTGTTGATTTCATAAGCTTATCATCAATCCTTTGGTGATTTCTCACCTGATAAAGAAATAACATTTCTAATTAATCATGTTGTGTAATAACAAGTCTCCCACTTAGAGGTACAATAATTAGATTGGGAAAATACTAGGAAAACAAGAAAATTATTCCCGAAGGTAGAGGTATTGTTGGTTCCACTTGAAAGGAAAATATGCAGTTTGTAAAGTTGATTAATTAGTTTTAAGAGGATCTCAAAAACCTTGGTACTTTGAAGTATGCAATCAGTTTGGAAAAAAATATATCTGTGCTACAAAGATACCTTGTACTAACTTTCAAAATATTATCTGTGGCAAAACACAGCATTTGCTTTGCTATATGAAAAACCTGTTTTCACTTTTGGAGACACAGTATGATAGATTTTGGCAAGCAGAGTGATTTCCTATCTATGATTCATTTGGCAAGGCAGAAATGCTAAATAAGAAGCTTGCCTTGAATTTACATACCCCATCCATACAGTTCCAGCTGCAGCAGCTGAGAGTAAAGAAGATGCTAGTTCGAGTGAGAAGTCTTTTTGGACAAGAGTCTGTAATGAATCACACTTAAAATATGTGGTCATTCTACACCATGTGTGTATTTTTATCATTCTTATTAGACATCCAAAAAATGTAAAAATCTCTATACATCTTATTTTGAGACCTGTGGCAGAGATGAATAGAGAGTTTAAATGAATGATTTGAAGCTGACAACCTCAGCAAACTGTGGTTCAGAGAGACTGCGAGCAACACAGCTGTGGCATCATGCTGAAAATATCACCCTATCTAAACATATGTACAAACCTCGAGAATGAATGGTGTCCTGGAGGGGGAAAAACAGGGAAAAAACCCACTAAATTCTGTTAGGCATGTAAAAAGGTATCTGAAAAGTCTCTTCAGTATAGAAGATCAAGACTTGACTTTTAACTAAGAAAAAAAACCCTATAATGAAGACACTGAAACTCAGAGCGGTTGCTGGCTCTTCAAAGCTCTTTTGCACTTCAGGGCACAATTTGAATAAACACAACACTTCTGCCTGAATACATCAAACAGTAAATACCAAATATAAAATAATAAAATATTGAGAGTCTTATGATTTCAAATGAGTATCTGGAAGAGCAGTAGGACATTATGGATCAATAAGTTTCTATCATTTGTCTATTGGATGAGGTCTTTGAAAAGAAGATTTTTTGTTTTGACCAGCAGCTGACCTGTGATTTGAGCTATTCAGCAGTAACAAAATCAACACATTTTGAGATAGCTCCTTGTTTTCACCTGTTTTATAACTTTTCAAAGATGTCATACAGTTAATTGATAAATAACAAAAGCAGCAACCCAAATTCCTCAGACTTCTACTGATTTCAATATTCTCTCCTGCCCTTTAGAAACATGCCTGTTCTCACTTCCAAAACCCAAACCAACAACTCTTTAAATGTGAGGCCCATCAGCCCATCCTGACAAGATTATCCTGCTTCATAATGCAGGATCCACCTCTCATGAGAGGCTATACCAATATAATTTCATGGCCAACATCACTTTTCCTTGCCTGTTCTCATGACTAAATCCCGCATAGTAGGAATGCTACAGGACTTCCTCATATATCACCACCAAAAGGTCCATTATTCACAACAAATACTTTTCATAAACTTCTAAATGACAGTCACTACCACTGGGTACTTCATTTCTACATCATTCAAGTTCTAGAACTAATTATTTAATCTAAGAAGTCATCATGCTTTTTGTATAATCCATTTTATACTGTTCAATCATAAAGGTATTTTTCTCTCAGTCTCTTCCATGTGGAGGGCAAGCTCCTCAGAAAGATCAAACTCATCATTCATACTGTTCCAGTGTTAATTAATTTCAATGTGTTGTCAGATCCACATGAAAAGTAAAATTCTTCTGTTATAGTCCCTGACTTTGTAGTTCACCACTGAACGGATGCTGAGCCTGTCAGTCACAAAACTCTATACGATCTCTCTTTGTGGCTGAAAATTATTAGCCTAGGCCAGAGGATATGTTGCCAACAACGCTACCAGGCAGATACCCACTGAAATGAGAGGCTCCATAATCGTATTATGTTACAAAGTCTTATGGACTTTCTTTTTTGTTCTCTAAAATATACTATTTTTTAAAAACTAAAGATGGACTTGTCATTATAAAAAGTTTTTCCTTTCCCTCCCACCCCCTTTCAAGTTTAGAAGAAAATCTATTCAAAATCTGCTAAGTTCAAAATGTGACAGTTCGGTTCAATATTTTGAAGGCAAATCTAAAGTGTCACAGATTAAAACCTTCTGAAATCTACAATCCAAGCCTTCTGATATCTGCAGTCTTCACTAATTATTTCAGCTGATTTTGAAAACAGGAAAAAATAACTTCATAGAAATTATTTGAAATAATAAATATACTTTTAATATGTTATAACATATCTGGATTTAAAGTCCTAAGATACCCACACTCTAAAGAAAGCTGGACTTAACTAGTCATCTCTTCTGCAGCACCTTTTTAAAGTACAGAACATTACCTTTATGCTACTTGTCACAGAGAGGGTTTATTTGTGAAATATTTATTCATTTTCTTCCTGATTATTTCACAATTCCTAAAAAAAGTATTCATGCAACATTATTTCAGTTAATGTAATCTGCAAATTCCTGATATATTTCATTCTATCAAGTAAACATTCCTTGACTTTCTCTCTCATGTCACACACTCTGGCAGCTGTGTCCTTGATGAATCTGGATAGAAATTAGTTTAGATCTGATAGCATTCATCTTGTTTGCTAATTTTAAACTTTCTCTTCTCAGCTCAAACAACTCTTCATTCAGCTATTCCTGATACCCATTTATTGACAAATACAATAGTCCTAAGCAGCTGGAAATATGAATGACACCTATTTATTCTAGAAATGGGCCAGCACAGCAAAATTTAAGACCAGTTGAAAAACAGAGATGACAGAGGTGACTGTAAGAAGAAATGTAGTAAGTGCCTATATTTCTAGATAATGAATCAATTTATGTAACTGTTAGTCAGTAGAGTCTTTAATAAACATATTTCTAAGCTCAGAAAAATAAAATTCAGTTCAAAAATCTCTACATGCACCACTAATCCTAATGTTCCTACTTTTTAACAGGTAGGTATATAATTTATATACTCAATAACCTTCTAGTCTATTTCTTACAATCACATTCAATGCAGTCAGCCATCAGCTGAAACTAATGAACATTATTCTTCAGCATCACGTCTGAAAACAGGACGAAGGTCTCTGTAATAGATTACCAGTGTGTTAAAATTTCTCATGTGCTTAGACTTACTTTAATAACAGATATCGAACATTTCTTATTTTCTATATGTTTAATATGGTCTGACTGTTCAAAGGTGCTACCTTGTGAAATAATTTGCTTTTAAATATTTTACTGTTCTAAAAAAATCCCTGTTTTAATATTTGAGTAAGGATATAATGAAAATTCCTCCTCTTGGCCACAGATGCAGCTGCAAAAGTCCACTGAAGTATTAAAGATTCCAAATTAATTTCTTTTACAAACATGATAGACAGTTATGATGGAAAAAGGGTATGAGGCTTTCCTTATATGGATGGAGAGAGCTTTCCTTGTGTTAGGTGAAAGGATGGAGAGAAGTTCTGGAGTTATATATTATTATTCTTCAAAACGCAGGCAGTTAGACTAAGAACAACAGCATAAGGTTTTGTGGCTCCCTTATGTTTCAGGAAAGCCTGTTTTACTGGAAGGAACTGCCCATATGGCAAGGCTATTCTGGCACAGGGCTAAGCACTGTCAGAGAAGTCACAGTACGGAGATGCTAAGCCATCTGATGAAGGGCGCTGACTTGTGGTTACAGCCTAGATCAGGTATTTCTTTTTCTTTGCAGATTTTTTTTTTTTTGTTCAGAAAATACCTCACTTCTAATTCTTAAGGTAAGAAATTAAATGAGAGGAAATTGTCTATTGCTTTTTTTTAAAAATAGAAAACCAAAATGTGTTTTCTCTTATGCTTTTCATGCTTCTTCACATCCTACTCTTCTGTTCTTACCATTTACAAGTATGCACATACTAAAAATTACTCTGTTCATTGTGGAAATGAACTGTATCTATGAGGGAAAAAAAAAGTAATAAATCATTGATTAGTGTCCTAGAAACAGTGAAACTTTATAATCAATAATCCACTACTCAAGTTGACATATGCCAAGGTAATGTGAAAGGATTTTATATTTTTTCTCTTTTTATTCTATCCTACAAGAAACAATGAAAATAAAATGCATCATATACTAGAATAGGCAATCCCACTGGAGCTGCCACAGATACAAATATATAAAAGGGTCTAAAGAAAAAGTTGCTACTGTAAAACTGTACAGTTATTACACTCCATGCAACATAAAAACCCAGTTAATTTATGAATGTTGGCTCCTTCCTGATGAGTGCTAAATCTGAATATAATAAACAGGCATCATAACTGCCACAATTTTGTTAAAATAAATTCAACTCAGGGCCAAGTCTCTTGGCATATGTTTATGCTATGTATTGCAGGCAGATGTAAGCACACTCTGCCTACCCTCTGAGCCTGAAAAAAAAAAAAGCTATATAACTGCAGTAGCATGATGTGATGCCTACATTAATAAACCCTGCTGAGAGGCAGCTTTATTTGTGTAGACTTGCTGCTGTGCTAACACAGTTGCACAGTTTTCTTTTAGCTCAGAGCTCATACAGAATAATCCCAGATGTACGGTATAAACATACCAATGGTTTAAAGTCACCACCCCAAAAATCTCCACATTTTTATAACCATGATATACTAGAACCTGTAATCAGCTTGGAGATGTTGCCTGTGTAATTCCACCAACCAACTGCTATCCCTATTGAAATGATGCCATTTGTAGAAAACTTACTGACATGAGATACATAGGCATATTAAAGCAGATCTGTCTGCAGGCTTTATCTTCCTGCAATTTTTCAGTGTATTATTACATTCCTACTTATTATGAAAACTCAGTGTAATTTTAATATACTAGAATGAGGTGTATTTAATGTGCATATAAAGATTGTGATAGGAAATGAAAATATTTATTAATAAAAAAATATATTTTATAATGAATGCTGATCACTTAACCAGAAGTTGCAGTAGATGCAGGTTGTTGTTTCTAGGAAGTTACCTAATTGAAACCAGAAATTATTTTACATATTCATACAGAAGCCCATACACTTTTATATAACTGATTTAAGGTATACATATTTTATTTTAACCAGAGAAACAACCCCACTCAGCAAATCCCAAACCTCACGAGATTACACTTTCTTTCCTACATAGGCCAGCTTGAGAGTTTCAACCACTACATTTTTTTAACATACTAAAAGAGGGATAAGCCAGCTAAGAACTTTCCTCCAAACTGCCCAATAAAAAAGTTTGGGGGTTTGTTTCCTTTTTTTTTAATATTATTTTATTTCATGCAGGCAAGAATCTTCTGACACTCAGAGACCTTATAAAAGTCTATGCAGAAATTATAGAATTCATGTCAGCCCTTTAAAACAAATGCTAAACCCTAATATGTCCAAAACCCACTGTTACAAACCAATGCATGCTGAAGTGAGGTTTTTCTTACCTTACCCCTAACTATCTCTGTCATATTTCCTTCCTGCACTAACAGTCCCACTAGATAAAGAAATGCTAATCTAGCCTTAATATAGAATTTCACATGTACGGACTGCACTATGGATTGATTTAGACAATCATTCATCACGCACTAATTAAAGCCATCTTTTTCTATTTAATGATTGGTCTCTAATGACATTAGATGAGGACAATGTATTTCTCAACGAGTTGACAAGTGCATATTCTTTGGCAACAGTTAAAGCTGTCATGCACTTGGTGATTTCAATTTTCTTTCAAAATTATGCTGGAAGAAGCACTTCTGCAATGCCTTGGGAAAAAATAAAATAAAAGTAGCGAACATCTGCTGATATTGATTCTGTGAATCTGAAACTTTATGAAACCATAGATGGGATGCATTTGACGAGCATTTTTCTGGAACACTTTCAGACTTAAGCAAACAACATCTGTTAATATTGATTTTTGGGTTACATAGAAAGTTTCAGAAGAATTACAATCAGCGGGTGATTGAAAAGTGTTGCTATATATGTTAGAAGATCAAATACTAAACAAAGGTTTGAAGGGTCTGTTTCCCTTTAGCTTCATTAATAATCTACAACCATTCCTCTCTGGAAGAAAACAAAAAGAATAGAGGTGAGAAAAACATTTGCTTAATTTAACACAGATAAAAGATCGGGGAATATAATTAATATATATGAAAGGTGGTGAAAATATCTGATGCAAAGTTTTTTAGTTCCACAGCTGACATAAACATTTCCAAAGCTACATTATAATAAAAAAATAAGTCCAGAGAAGAGAAATCATCATGACAGCTGATGAATCCTGTTTTAAAAAGACTTCTTGCGACAAAAATGAAATGTTTATTTCCCCAATGCTCTATAGCTTTGGAATCTTTAACAAAACAAATTAGTACATTCACAAATTATAAGAGGATCTTGAATTCCCTTTGGTGGTGAATATATCAGTCCTGGTTTACTGATGTCGTAAGTATCTTTATATTTGAGATTTTTTTTTTTTCCTGACATTTTCCTTTAGTAGTTAAATGATCAATTTACTCAGCAGTCTTTGATTTAGTAAAAGACAGTATAATTAAAGTACACACTGAAATATCAATGATTTTTCTGTCATATTTCACTTTCACAGTGCTTAGTTAGTCCAGTTGTCCTGCAGCAAATGGGCATTCATGTATGTGGCATTTTATCCAATATTAGTATTATACAAAACACCATGGGACAACAAGTATTTTGGAAAACACATCATTCTTGTACAATTAATAAAAACAGTTCCACAATAGGTCACAGTTTTTAATAAACTCTTTTCTGATGCAACTCAACTTGCCAGTTATTAAACAAAATCAAATCTCATTTCCATGACCACGGTAAGAATCATATGGAAGAATATACTCTTCTGCCAACCTTCTACATCTCTTACAGTCACAGGATAGGTCTGGATATGAACAGATAATGGTACTAATGAATCAACTTCAGCTAGAGGTCATACAACTTACATATGCTACCAGGTTTTGATAAAAGCCATCTGAATTCTGCCACCTGCCTAAAAAATATGTGTCATTTATTCACAGAAAATATTTCAGAGGATAGAATATTAAATTTTATAAAATTACTTTTCACTCAAGTTTTTGATGCTTCTCTGTCCTACAGAAATTCTGTTTGCACTTGAGAGATTTCTTGAAGTCAAATCCCAACCATATGGAGGTAGCAGTCAGTTCTATTTATCTTTCACACCATATGAAGTACCACCAGCTAGCCCAGTATCTTGCTGGTAAATCTAAGCAAGACATGGGTAATGTTAGTAGTCAGAAAGAAACACTTGACAGCACCGTGTGCTTCCTTCAGTGGAGAACATCTGTTTGCAAACCACCAAACTACCATTAAAAATTCAGGATTTCTTGTTGATGCTGACGGTAGCCATGTAGCTTGGACTTCTGTGTGTGTGTTCAAGTATGTTTTATCTTGTTACACAATACAGATTTTCCCAACTCCTGACAATTTTATTAAAAGAAATTTATAACTTTTTCATAATTTAGAACTTAATTACCCTTAGATAAACAGGTTTTTATGCACCAGCCTTAAAAGAAGCTGCAGCCAGTACCACGTATCTTACCTGTCCTGGACTATTCTGCTCCCTGGGTAGGAGAGTGCTGCCTGCTTTCTCCCAGAGGAGCAAGGCCTTCCCTTCCAGCTACCCAGCAATTACAAACTGGAGTACCACCATGTCTTTGAGCTGAGAAAGCTCATCACTTTCAGGAGCTAACAAAAACCAAGACACATCAACTAAGTATGCTACAGAAGAGGTTTATGCCAGGAATCACAGACATTTATGTGGAAAGATAATTGAAAAAAAAAACCATCTTCAGAAAAAAATTCTATCTATCACAAAAAACATTTCAAGGGGATAATTTTTGAAGAAAAGTGAGAATTAAGGTCCTGCACTGTATGCTGGAAGATGCTCAAATAATACAGGCATGGAGTATGATGTAAAAACTAAGAGATATTAAAGAGAAATTGCAGTTCCTAAGTATTTGTGGAAATGCTTTCATGATTTATAGTTCAGAACAGCTCTGGCCATAGTCCAGAGTGCTTCTGATAATCAAAAAATCAACATGGCACTCACCATTCATCTATTCTTCAAACATAACATCAAGCAGTAACTGAACAGTACACCTATTTTATAAGCACACCTTTACAGTACAACCACTGCAAAGGGGTACTCTCCAAATTACATGCTTTCATGTTCAGTGAGTTACAATGAAAAGTGTAGACAAGAAAAGAAAAGCGCATTCACTCAGGGCAGCATTTTTCCTCCATGTGAAACAGTGAGAACACGAGGCCAGGAATATTCCAGAGGCAGTGAGAACAGCCAGGCAGAAAATTCCTATCCACCAACCAAAGCACAATGCACTGCAATGCCTTCAAGAAAAATGAAATATATTATATATACCCACACCTATATATATACAACTATACATATACCTATATAAGCCTACATATATGCACACATCCCTGTATTTAGTGACAGATCTATATACACTTTCAGACAAGAAGCTGGTCCCATGCTGTGATACAGAAATAAAATGAGGGAATCAAGTAAACGCTCCATGAGATGACACTTTGTGCCCAAATGAGATTGACCTATTGGTCCAGACACCATAAAAATAGAAAGAAATATCCACGGAAAACAAACGCATTCTTCTGTATGACCTTTTGCTTCTAATTCATGGGATTCATACATTTTAAAATGGACAATTTAACACTAATTACTATGTTAGAACTAGGATTGCATTTTTGAGCTAAAGTTCATGTGATTCAAAGCTGACCTTCAGAATACAGCATTCTGCATTTACACTGAGGATCTTATCTAAAGGAAAATACATCTTTTCTCAGTAGAAATCTTGATCAAACTGAAGCAAAAAAGAATGTGTGTTTACTTAAACTACTTCAATATGGTTAATTACATTTGTTTAGTCTTTTATGGAAATGAATACAATGATGTAGTCTAAAAAAATAGGACATTAAACTGTTTTGTGCACTTCATATTAAAGGGCTTCCTATTTGGCTCAAGAACAGTTGGAAGTCTTATTTTATAAGCCTTCTTAGAGATTAATTAAAACACTTCTTGTCACTACTTTTATCTTTTCAAATTACTATAAAGACATTGAGTAGCTAGTATAAACCTTTTCAACACCAGCATAGGAAATGTACAGCCATATGCCTTTTCCAAAAGCCATGCACAAATTCCTTTTTCTCCAAGACATGCTTAAAAACTGTTCAGGGGAACAAGGGTTTTTTTCTTAAATGAGTATTACAAAAGTGGAAGCACTAAGTCATTAACCATTCCTTCTGAGATATTCACACATAAATGTATTTGTAAAGCTTTACCAATCATTGATTAAAATTGATGTAATATATCAAAGTTCATACATACTTCGCTTGGCCTGTTCTCAAATGTGCAAAATTGGCCAGTCCCTGAAAAAACTGCTATCTTCTGACACTGATTAGTGCTTAGCCAGGTGGGAGCGGGGTGGGGTGTCACTGAACTTGTTTCGTATTCTTTGAAGCAGGATCAGACTGCCATCTACTTACTACTGTAGTACCCATGCACACAGAGCAAGAGAGAGTAGGGTAACAGGTAAAGAGGGATCATGTTTATGCAGGGAAGTTAGTTTTAGTTGCTTGCAATTTCTACTGTTCAATAAGGACAAATTTAGTGATTCCTTCTTCCCTTAAAGAGACTTAGCAAACTTACAAAGCTCTGAAACTTTGTGCCTTGCTAAGATTTGGATCTTCATGTGAATCACCATTATAGAAGGACTTAGTAACTGTTAAGTTTAAAACACTTAATGATACGGTTATCAGCCTTAATTAGGGGGAAAATTAAGGGAAAAGCACTAGTAAAAGAGAGGTCAAGAAACTTCTCTAGACTGTTTTGCAATGAAAAATTCCTATTTTGTTTTATTATATGCTTGCTTTAGTTGATTTACTTAGATTATAGAGTACAACCAAATAAAAGAGATTATAGAGTACAATCAAATAAAAGACAAAAGCAGTATCTAAATTATTACTGGTGTTATCTTTTAATCAAACATTTCCACTTTCTAACGTGAAACTTCTTTCCCTCTTTTTCTTCTTCCAGAGAATTTCTGAATTAGTGAGTTTGTGCTACCTGGCATGAAGACTGGCTGATAAGTCAATCCTTCCCCAGACAGAATTCTTGTCCTATGCACAGCTCTACTCAAAAGTCAAGCAGGAGAAATGCAGCTGGCATTTAGATTCATACTGAGGCCATTGTGTTAACCGTCACTGAGATTAATACAACCTGCAAAAGGCATTATGGTAGCTGGCAGTTAGATTTATATGGAGTGCTTAATGAAGATATACAGTGTGTTTAAATGCTCCTGGACATTTCTTTGCCTGCTCTTCTCTTGAATCTCCCAAAAACTAGAACTTGCCAATTATTTGAAACTGACGCATCTTTCAGGGAAAAAAAGAAAAGCAAAAAAATTGAACCACATGCCTTTTTGCCCACTCCAAATATTTACTCTACTTTCCATGACCTTTGGCATCTGCATGCATCCACTGTATTGTTTCTAATTCCACAGATCTTTCTTCTATATTCTCTTTAAGAAATATTGTAGAAATCCCCACTGGTTAAGCACAGCAAGACACTGTATTCAACTGCAAGGCATGTGGCAGTTTGCAGCAACGCTGTAACCTCGCAGCTAATCATTTCCCCGCAGCTTAGTGGTGTCACTAGAAAGAGTACTACTGGGATATAAAAAACAGCCTAGAGATATTACATCAAATAGCTTGAAAGAACAGACCATCCATAGCTTTCCATTGTAAAGTATCTGGGTATTTCATGGACTCGAGAAACATGAATTACCTAGCATATCGAGTTCAGCACACACAAAAAAGCTAAATGCATGAAGTGCTTGTATGTGTGATGCACTCTGCTTAAAAAAGCACCAAGATCTCAGGATGCTAAATAATACAACACTACTCATTAACATGTCTTGATAAACGTGAAATAATTTCCATCAAATGGCAAAAATTTCCCTCTGAACCCCTGGTTCAAGTTCTCTGCAATGTCAGGCAGGTGCCACCATGCAGATTATATTTTCTTCATATTTCCATCATACATAAGAACCAGAAACATTCTTAAAAAACCATAATGACAATGTGCTAATACACTAGAACTGTGGAAGGCAGTGTCTCCAAATATATACTTTGAGGAAGTATAGCAAGAATGAACTTCATATAATAAAAAATAAAGGTATTAAAAGAACTAAGAAATTGTAATTGAGATCCATCCTTTCTGATCAGAGTAGACTAGAAAAATCATAGGTGGGTGGGCTGATCTGTGGTATGAATACTTTTCTTTATATTGCTTCTTTTTTTGCCATGCCCTTACTTTAACTCATGCTATTGCCATTATTCCAGAATTTGGTCTATCGTCTAAATCATTCATTATCTATCAAACTCAGCTATATAGAGGAGTAATTAATTTCCTCCTGAATGCTTTAAATAGGAGGGTAACATATGGAGCTAGTATTTCTTATTTCAAATATTGACCCACTCACCAAACCTAATTGTCAGTAAAGTCATGTAGAAACTATAAGAATTATCTATACATCAGCTGTAATTCCTCAACAAAATATAATATGCACTCCCTTGCAAAAAGGCAATATCATAATCAGATATAAAAATCAGACTCTTTTGTTACTGATGTAAAGCAAGGACAACTTTAGACAAAACAAACCCACAGAATTATCAAAACTCCTTTTTATATTTTCCTGAAGGGTATTTCATGTCAGCCATGAGTTCTTATTAAAATTCACTTTTCAAATTATGATATTTGAGTATTCACTTATAATTTATCATCTTATTCATGGAGATGCATGATTAATGAAAGGAAACTGAAAGGTAATTGTAAAGTACTAATAAAATTTAATATATTAGATCTGTTAGTTTTAATTTTCCAAAGGATCATCAGAAAGTCCCTTATCACTTAAACGGAGTCTCCTTAAATGACCACAAGATGAATATGATGGTCTTCAACCCCTATCAGTGATTTCAAAAGGAGCAGGGCCTTAGAGTAGAAGCCCTGTCAATCATATTTTCTGTCACTGTTTTTTGCCCAACAGCCCTTTATTATTTGATCTCAATCTTTCAGTGCAAGTTTAAAACCCAAAAAGCCTATTTATGTGAACTGAAGTAACTGTGTTGTTTAACATGAGAAACCAAACAGATTTGAAAGTAATTCTGTTTACCTACACTGAGACCAAACTATTTAGTGTGCATTTGTACCAGTTCATTTTATTCTGACAAATAAGTCATGTCTCTTATTCCTGTGGAATTATGCAAACCAACACATGTGGGCAGGCCGTATACAAGGGGAAGGGATGCATGAAAACAGAAAGCATACTAAGCTGCATATTCTTGCCCGATATCAAAGTTGGCTCAGCATGAGGAGCAGCTTTATTTCCAAGCAGAGCACTGTGAAAGACTGTAACATATCTTTGAAGATGTTACAAAAATAACATTCTTGGGGTTTTTATTTTTCAAAGGTCATTCCCTTTAGAAATATGTGAACTTTAGAAATAGTCATTCCCTTTAGAAATATGAGAGATATATGAATGACAAATAATGCCTAATGATGAACAAGGAGAGATGAATAGCCAGCTAGCTTACTGATATGCAAAGCTGGCTCAAAAGACAGCTTTGTAACAAAGGGAAAGGAATACATATTGTGGTATGACACATGGGTTCAACTGGTAAAACACACATCAAAGAATATCCTGGGCACAAAAAGGAACTGTTTAATTAGCAGCTTCAAGAATACTGACCATTTGCATTCTGAACAAACAACTGAGTTATCTGTGTTCTGATCAAAGGCATTTGGATCTGAATGGTCAGGGATAATACATGTATTATGTATCAGTCAATTATGCATTAATGCACAAGTCTGAGTCAGAAGTGCTCGATGTTTGCTCACAGAAACATGCCTCCTTAATCAGTGGAGTTCAGAGATCTGTTACTATAATTGCCATACCAATGAGTTCGGTGGACAGGCATAGTTCTGATGTAAAAGCAAATCTGTTCTAATTAAGGCTAAGAGGCTAAAGGAAGTAGTAGCAAAATATAGTCAGTGCTCTTTTTTTCCTTCCTTCCTTTATATGTACTGTCTATAGTAATACAGATGCTGGGGAAGAATAGCTCAACAAGCATTGATAAATCCTTCCCTTTATTCCAGCTGAATTATTTCCATTTTATTTTAGTATCACCAGGTGTGAAGTCTCAGTAGCTGAACCACTTGCTTCTGAAACTTATTTGTCCCATGGTTCTTCTAAAATCTGAGGTCGATATTGAGAATTAGCTTCATATTTACGGGGTTTGAAATGTGCATGTGCGACTGGTGCAATCAAGATGCAATTTCATACTGCAAACTAATAATGAGGTTTTCAGTGATGTGAAGATTCAACTGTCAGTCCAAAGCTTTCATTTCCAAGCTATTCCATTCGCTAGGAAAAAAGAACATTTGGAACAAAGTTTGTGAGATGAATGATAAAGTATCCTCAGGGATCTGAGCAAAAGCAGTTAACAAGGAAAACATCTAAAGAACTTGTGTTATTTGCAATGACGACACAGCAATACAGTTCTCGAATTTATTTCTACTTCCACACTTAACATTACACAGCTCTTCTACATACCTTATGATCATTAGATTTCAAAGCACTTTACAATGTCTACTGTCATCAACCATCAAAACCAGAAACCTAATTGTTCATTAGTAGTGCCTATTATGTTTATACAGTACTTTGGCAGTGAAATGTCTTCCACATAGTACTTGTGGCTACATCTATACTAGTTAATTATACCATTTCCAGACAGTAAAATATGGTCCTGTATATTGTTAAAACAATCCAGGGAATGCTCCTGGCCTAGACCAATTTGCACTCTCACAAATAATTCCCCAACCTAAGCTGGTAGCTGGAGCTTCCCACTGATGACTCCCAAAAGGGCATTCGCATGCAGCCACCCTGTTTTGGCAGGTAGGAGACTTTATAAGCATGGGGTTGATCTGTGCCAACTGGCCTCAGTGTCTGGGAATCTTCCCAAGCACGTTTAATTTACTAGTGTCAACAGCCTGATAGACCAAGAATTAATTAACCAATTTGGCCATTTTATTCTATTGTACCTCAGTGGCAAGAAAAAAGCTGGTTGGGGGCACAAAGAAATAATACTTTGGACATTTCAAACTCTTGGAAAAGTGACATGAAAACTTAATGTGTTTGTTATACATTACCTTAATATTATCTATTTAAAAAGGGAAGACATTTATCCTTTGAAACAGATCTTGTTCTTCCTATGAAGTTTTAGGTTTTGGTTAATGGGTAATTTGGTCACTATTCTCCATCTACTCCACTATAGGTCTACTATATTTTCCTCTTCTAAATGAAGTGTTAGATGAAAGATCAGGTTTCAATAGTGACAGTATTACACATATGAAAAATTGTGAAATTCTATTAAAATAGCAAAGTGCATGTGGTAAGTTTCAGCTCTTGTGATGTTTTAGATTTTTTCACTGGAAATATAAACAAATAAATATTCACTCCACTCCCTGCAAACTGAAAGCACCTATTAGAGATCAGCACACAATGTCCTGAAGAGATTTGTGTAGAACATTGCATTGGTTTGCTGTAGTATTCCTAGGAATGTCGTTTGTCAGAACTTTTCACAATTTAGGAAGTAACAAACCGTTGAGCCTATGTTTACAGAATTTAGCCAAGTCTGCAACCACTTTTTAAGTAGGCTGGTAGTTGCCCGTTCTCAGCTTGAGGGAAGTCAGTCCAACAGTGTACCCTTTTCAAATCCCAGGCATCAGGATACATGACATGAGACTTGTGCATTCTGAGAGTCTCTCTTATGAATAGGTCACAGAAAAGTTGAGTTTCAGAAAGAAACTTCCCACATGAATACTCAAACCCCTTGATTCCCACTGCCTCAATCTTTATTTCACAGAAAGCAAAACAGATCCACCAGATGCCTATCTCTGCATAACGTAAGTCTAACTGATCAAAACACTCTCTGGAAAGGGGGAACACAAGTAGCTAATCATACCGTAGGAACCAAAACATTCTCTTATTTTCTAACTCAGTACCCTAACTACCGAACTATTTGATGAGGGGAATATCTTCCTGCCTGGCAGCTCTCTGAATATAGCCTTTATCTCCTTTCATTTTCTTACAAGTGCTCAAAAAATACAACATGGCTAATGAGACCTTTGCTAATGAAAAAAAAAAGGTATTAAAAAAAATCAGGAAGCAAAAACATACTGAAAAAATAATTTCCATTTGACACAATTTTTCTACCAATTACTGGATTTAGATACAAAAATAAAATTAGTTATAGAGTTGTAGATAAGAAGAATGCTGTAAGATGTGTCTCTTCTCAAAAAGTACTTCACCACAAAAAAGAAAAAAAGGCAAACCAGAACCATGTGACCAACATGGGAGGGACCTTGTGAAGTACATTAACAACTTCTTTTATAAAACAGAAGAGGATCATTGTGCTTTCTGGGTTTCAGTGTAGCTGAACATGCCATCAGCATGCGACTGATCGCTAAATCCCTGTTTCGCAGTGAATTCCTATTTGGTACTGATTCAACAGGATCAAGAACGAAGTGTGCCTGAAGACAGAGAAGTGGGGAGGGGCATGTTTTTTAACGTGGGCATGAAGCCAAAGCGAGACACCAAGTACTGCAAAGTAAAGGCTCTTTTCTCCTTCATACTACTCAGTTTTAAATACAGGGCATGTTTTTAAAACCATCTGAAGTGGCAGAAGAATTAAACTTTTCAGAATAGTACTAAAGATAAAAGTTTTATAGGAAAGAGATCTTTAACAATAACTTCGATCTTTAGAACAACACACCCAGAAATCCTCAGTAAGATTAAAATCATGCTGCACACCTGTGGATTTTTCTCTTTTTTGGTTTCAAGAATAATTTTTACTTCCCACCATTGATCCCCAAAGTAACTCCTGCTAAGTGGTTGTGGAATGAATGAACTCCTATCACCTGCTCTGATTTAAATACTGATTTTTGTAATGTATGAGAACAGCTGCTTTTTTGAATTCCTTTCCATCCACCTTATTACCAAACCCATCATCAGTTTATCTATGGTATTTTGATGCCTAAATTGCATTGCAACTAGACAATCTAATGAACTCAGTCAGAAAACATTTATTCAATGAGATCTGAGGAAAACAGAATCCAGATTTTCAAACCCTGACTTAACAAAATATGACTTCGTGAAGTTACTTGATATTATGGTAGGGAAAATTGCTTATACCTGTAAACCTAACACCAGACTGTATAATTAAGTTGATAAATGATGGAGTGGGTGGAAAAAAAAATTCTTTAACTAGCTAGAAAAAAGTGTTGAAAATCAAAAACTGGAAAGCACAATTACTTCACATTACACGCCAACAAAGAATTGATGCCTTCAAGAATTGAGAGACAGAATCTGCCTCCTTAGTATTAGGATTCTTTACAGAAAGCAGTGAATAATTATTGTAGATAGCACTGTAACAGACACTTCTCTGCTTCTCAAGTGAAAGGCAGGCAAAGCACAGTGCTTGAGGAGTGGGAAGGGATGCCTCTTCCCTTAAAACTTCTCCACAACAGCTATGACTAATTTTGTAAGTAAATCTGATTATTTTTATGTATACTAAGGGTAGTTTTATCTCATTTGTAAATCAGGCATTTAGGCTAAGCTGGATTCCAAGATTTCCAGATGTCAAATTCTCTCAAACACCTACCTTCATATGAAATGTGTAGCTGTTCAAGTTCCTTCTCCTCTCTTTACAAGGCAAGACTAGATGGCTATTCAACAGGTCTGGTGAGCTAAATGCACCCAGTTTGTATGGTGATATATTAAAAAAATCAAGATTTTCCAACAGAATCTCTTTTCTCTGAGTAAACCAGGTGTGGGTTGGAAACTTGTCTTTGTCTCAGCTTCATCTACCTTAAATTAAAATAATAAACTCTGCATATCATGCATCATTTTCGTATAAATCGGCGAGATAAAGGCCAGGTTCCTTGACACGCCACTGTCTTTCTCAGAGTTCCACTTCAAGTTAGGTAAATTCAGTTGGCTCATTGAAATACATCTTTTTTTTCCAAGTGAAGAAAAGGTCTAAGTGATCTGTCCTCACATGGTCTCTCTCCAGCTACACTGTAGGCTGTACCTACAGAAATTTGACTACCTCAGTAAATTATGCCAAAGGCAGGATATGAATGTAAAATGCTGTTGGTATATCAATATACAACTCAGATGAGATGTTATTCTCTGATGCGTATTCCTTCTTCTAACATGCATCACTCTGGAAGAAGCTGAAGTTACACTGAGAATTCTAGTTATTTCAGAATAAAAATATCCAAATAGGCACTTTCCAGTGCAGTTACTATAGTAACCGTGAGAGTGGGAAATTAATTCTAGCTCTCTAACAAGAGTAAAGAATAACCACTTCTCATTATATATGCATAACAATAAAACTATGTTAGCTCATATAAAATAATAATTATGAAAATTATTTTTTCATGAAGTGGACTTTTATTTTTAAACGAGATTTTAAGCGAGCAGAACCGAAATGTAAAAATATTCTGCACAGTGAGTAAAGATCTCAGCTTGAAAGCACTTTTTTTTGGCAGTGCCTCTGCTTTCTTGCTTTCTTCTGTGCATAGAGATTCTAGCAAACATGATGTGTAGATGATCTATAAGCTTCTACACGGTGCCACACACTTCTCAAGGCACACACAAGTACAACTTCCAAAAGACCTGAGTAAGCAAGAAATGCATGATCTAACTCTCAGCTGGCAAACGTTTTGTCAGGTAAGAGCTAAGAGCATTGGATTGCACCATACAGATTTATAATGCTTCTGCTGGGTATAGTCTTAGTAGCTGTTCCACAGTCAGTGGGCTTTATATGGTGTGGTATGTTGAAAAAAACCTTCTGCTTTTTATTTTCCTTTCATTTTTACTTTGCTGCCTGAATGCTTCCTCTCTGAAACAAGGAAAAGGCATTCACATGAACTGTCTGCAAATACAGTCCTTGTAGCTTAATTGCTGTCATCTGGGGACTTGTTATTGTTAAATTTAATAGACATTGGGGTGCTCTCTACTGAGACCTTTAATATGTTCAGGGCCTTAGAGATCTCTGAAGAAAAATGGAACTTATGGAGAGAAAGTCAATGGTCCACTGACTAAGGAAAATCATGCACCTGCTAAAGAACGTCTTTCTTTCAATATTATAGCATGGTCTTTGGGACCTAAAGGATGACAGGAGTAATTTAAACCTTTTAGCCTTACTGATATTATAAGATAATGTCCAGCACAAATATACCTATAACTGTTGGTAAAGTGACATAGAGGAATATTTTCTTGTATGTAGTTTTGTATTCCTAACATACAGATGCAGTGTTCCTTACACTAAGGGTGGGTTGTTTGTTTGGTTTTTTAAATAACAAAGAAATAATTCATATGGGATTGTATATTAGTTGTTCCATAATTTAAATTGAGATTTTTAAGGAAGTATAACATTAACTCTATTTGGATCATATTTTCCTATCTAAGGATTCACAGATCACTGTAAAAAAGGCAGATTAGAGTTACTGCTTTCCCAGAATGAAATCTGGTTTTGCAGGAATTTTTCTAGGTTCAGCACTGACCCCATGACATAAACCCACATGTAGGTGAGATCTGAGTCCTATCTTCTAGCAGAGATGTTTCAGGCAATACAGATGGGAACTAGAGATGTGTCAAACTGAAGACTGCATTCTGTGCACGTGGAACCTGAATAAAAGTGCCTTCGACTTGGGCAGAGTTCATTCCTAGTAGCTCAGGCATGCAGACAGCTGAGATTCTAGTTTACCTTAATGCTATCAAATCTTTTCTCTTTTCATATGAAGGCATGTCAGGAGTCATTGCAGGTTTCATCCTTTATAATCTGGAGTTCATGACATATTTTGGTTTTTTGGCATCTTAATCTGACCAAATCAGCCAATAAATATTGAAAAATTAAGGCGAAACTCTGTTCTTGAGATTAGCATCCTGATTTCCAACCTAATGATGTTCGGATAAGAAGCCAGTTTTGAAAGCTTATCCATAGCAAATTTTTTGAGTTTTATACATTACTTCTGTTCTGTAACAAACTAGTCCACTTGGAAGGAATTACAGAAAGCCACTACTGAATTAATCATGCTGTGCTCTGTAGTCAAAAAACAGGGGTTTTTTGTCCTTTTAGCCAAACAGTTGGCTTTTTTACACAGTTAAATAAAACAGAATTTAGAAAGTTAAAGAAAAAAGCAACTACAAATACAAGGAGAAAACATGGGTATGGAATGAAGAGATGTTTTTCAGAGGAGAGAAAGAAGCAGATGGAAAGCTGATGAGGCAAAGAAATGCCAACCTGGGACTCTATCAAGCCATCCAGGTGGCAAAGCAAAGTGTTAGAGCTTAAGTCTGCAAGATACTGAGAAATTCGTGAGAGTTTATGTTCCCCAATCGTCTCTACAGATGAAATATTAGAGAAGGCAATTAATTTGTACACTGCTCTTTATCAACAGCTTGTTATGAGAAATAAAACACAAGAACTTTCTGAGAAGCTGAATTTTTTTTAGAGTACCTTTGGTGACAGCTTTAAAACTCCACAGAAAGGACGCTTGGTTTTGACACAGAGAGCTAATGTGAGCTCTGTTTTAATGGCCCTGATGTTTAAATATCATACTAGTTCCATTCCAGAAGTGAAAACAATTTGTAAGCCTATAGTTTTGGTAAAGCTCCTTCAGTGTCTTAGATGACAGACAATGGGGCAACCATTGTTGGGGATCCTTTTATCTCAAAAAAGAAGGTATTACTGTGAAATATTTTGGATTCTACGGACTGTCATCTTTAGAGAGAACAAGACTTGTTCAAAACGGTGCTGTTTCAAAAACCTTACTCTGAACTTCCATGTACAATAATTTGCCAATGCTCAACCACTTTTCTTGGTCTACCACAGCTTCCCTCCTTTGCATTTGCCCTCCCATGCCTTTATATCTGACAGACAATCACTTGCTTGCATGTACAGACCACAGGAATAGTTGTTTGGACTTTCTCATAATTTTACAGTACAGTTTTATCCTCACAGCTACTGATAAGGTCACAGAGGTTTAGAGACTCCCAAGTGTGCAGTAAAATTGACTATGCAAAGAGCATCCATCTCTATGCATTCACGATGATCTTGTTCATACATCAACAAGGGAGAAAAGAGTGACAAGTCTCATTTGAAAGATTATACAAAAAAGGGAATGGGTAGGAAAAACCATGCATAAGGAAAAGCATCTGAATGTTAATTGAATTTAAAATATTTTAAATACGTTTACAAGAAAAAAGTATTTTGGAAAATAAAAAAAAAAATTTGAAAAAAGGACTTGTCATATTTTTAGCATCAGATTCTTAATTTACCACCTATGGAAGAACTATGCAAAACCCAGAAGAACAGTGTCATTCTTACACCTTTTGTGAGAACTTCAAACTCTACTGAAGTCAATGAGTGGTGAAGGTACTGAGGCACTTTATAAAGCAGTGTTAAAGGCTAAGAGTGGAGCAAGATTAGAGTGAGTTCCATCAACTCATTGACACCTGGTGACAGTCTTCCCACTGTCACACCATGTAATTACTTCTGTTCAGGTTCATTTCTAAAGTAACAGGAAGCTGAAACCTGGCGGTTTTTGTGGGGGGAGAGGGTTTTTCCTTTCTAGTTTTCCCCTTCTTCTTAACTTATGTGGTATTAGTTAAATTTCTCTGGGAAATACACCTCTTGAGGAACATGTATTCATTAGTAGTTGAACTACAGTGACAGCAGAGTAGAAACAGCTGCATCTCAGCTCTCCCTTAAGAATTGTGTTGTCTTCTGTCATAAAAGGCTAAGACAACACACAGAAAAGCAAATAGTATTACAGAAAGGTGCTTGCAAAGTGGCAAGCAAATGTAAAAGATTTCTAACAAAAACTGTGACTGTGACCACTGTGAAATACATTTTTAAAGTTTAACTCAGTTCTTAAACAGAATAAACATCAATTTGCCAGTTGTCATGTGTTTTAGAACCGTTTATGCCATTTATTCTGAAGCAGTATGACATTTATTTTCTTGACCTGCTGTGAGAAGGGTTTGTGATGTTACTGCCACAGTTGAAATATGGTGCTGTATTCAGTGAAGATATTCAGCATTATGCTACACATAATAAGCTTCACCACTCATCTGACAATTAGTCATGTTGACACATTTTTATAAATTAGACCTAGCAATCATTTTCAGATGAGACATTTTCCCTGCAGAAGGAATCCTTCACCTCTGCAGGAAGCATCAAATGTCAGGCATTTACTACAACAGAAAGTAATTTCTGTTATGGAAAAGAGAAAGGTGCCTTTTGTACACGCCAAAAGGAGAATGAAATGTGAATGAAATTTATGGTGGCAACAACAAAAACATTGTTTTCTTCAAGTGAAGAGGCATTTTGCAAAGCCTAACACTTCTTCTGGGCTAATTGTTCAAGTTCTATTTATCATAGTATAACCAGAGGTAAAACAAAGCAAAACAAATTCCACTAATGAGTATGGCCCAGATTCTCTGAAGGCATAAAACAGATTAGTTACATAAAACGCAAGAGCCATAGCAGCTATTTCAGACACAGTTGGTATCACTGAGCCTGAGAAAGAACTAGAGAGGGACAGAATAATACAAGACCTTCTGTACAAGTCTGTTTTGACTGATGGATTTCTGATGAATTTCCATTAAATATGAAATACTGTGCTAGGTACATATTTTTAACTGCCTGGTAGTTAATTTCACAATTTTGAGCTGAAGACCTGGAGCTCTTCAGTGAAGTATGTAACTGCAGCTAAGTAACGTCTGGTTAATTATTCCTCTTTTAAACACTGATAAATACACGTTTAAGAAAGCACTGCTGGCACCTCTTTAAGCAAGTGCTTTCCATATTTGTATATTAATATGCCAAATCTGACAGAGATTGCAGATTACTACAGAAAACCAATACATTAGTTACAGCACCTCTGTGGAGAAAATGTAATTCACACAATCTGAAAGCATTTAAAAAAATCACATAGTCACACATCTGAAGACTTGGGATTTGTGAAGGTCAATGCACAATTTTGACTGTTTTATTCATATGGTCTGCAACACTAAACAGTTACATTTGTCAGTAATGCAGAGATGTTTTATTCATATTCCACAGTGGATTCCAGCAGGGTCCATTTTGCCAAAGGCTGTCTGTCTTCAAGTCTCACCTGCCACACAGAAGTCTCCTAAAAAGACTCTAGCAACTGGTGATGATGATAGGTTCTCTGTTAACTGCTTTCTTTATTCTGTCCTGACCTTGTGATTTACTCTAAGAGCTCCACAGAAATCATTGCAGAAATATTTTCATCAGCATGAAGAATTCTATGTGCATTATGAAATGAATAGTGTGGCACTGACAGTAGCAGACATCACCTAACTCCAGTGTAGAGCTAATTTGCATTGCAATTTGTTTAAGGACATTAAAGACAGCTATGCATTCAGGTTTGACTGGAGTGTCACCTGGTTTTAAATTTCGTTGTAAAACCTGCAAATACCTGTTATTAACTTCCAGTCTTTTGTTCTAACTGTAACATCCAACCCAGAATAATGAATTCTACTCCACAGACAGCCCTGCTAGCCAGTTTTATAAGTCTATCAACATACCCAAGTATATTTAAACAGCCTGGAGTGTGACAAACTAAATAAAATGATCAAAGAACTTCAAAGTGTCAGAGCACCTCACAAGGCAGATCTGTGCAAAGGTATCAATTCTTACTTTGCAAATATTTGCAAGTAAAAAAGAGATTTCCATGAATTTGTCAAAAGGCAAAAAACGTCACTTCTCCCAGTAAATACAATTTTTCATTATGACAGGAGTAAAAATACAGTGGTATATGTGCTCTGAGCTCCGCATAGCTTTTCAAAATGCATGAGATCATTACAGCAAAATCATAGGAAAATAATTATGGAAATAACAGGATTTTAGTAAGGCTTTTATTATTTTCTTACTTTTATCACAAGCATTTCCTGAACAAAGTACTGTATTTGATTTTAAGTAAACTGCTGTAATTTCAAAATAAAAATTTGAATATTAAAAGTCATGAGAGAAGTTAAAGCCTCTCATCAACAACAACAACAAAAAAAACCCCACTACAGTAAAAGGCACAGATTTCACTCTCCAGAGGTTACAGTGCTAGTACATCCAGGATGGCTCCTCATTCGCTGGCTATATACTTACTGTGCATTAATCGTAACAAAGAATAAGCAAACATAAAGCTGTCTGATATAGTGGGATATCAGCTTCGAAAGTGGTATGGGAGGAGGAGTATATTTTGCCACATTCAGGAACTTAAAGCTTATGGCTTGTATGTTTTTTTGCATGTGCTATTTAACTTTAACAGACCTGGTTAATCAAACCTCTGTATTTTTAAGCTGATATGTATATGTATATATATATATATATACTGCATATAAATTCATTCTCTATTTACTCCTCTTTTCAGAAAGGCAAATCTGCCTGCTTCAGAGAAAAACAAAAAATTCAGCAGCCTTACTTTATTATTTAAATACGCAGTTGTAACCTCTGAACTTACTAAGGATGTCTATTCTGAAAATATTTTGAGAGTACAGTATTTTGATTGTGTATCACAACATGATTAGCTTTTCTTTCAAATAAAAACTAGTATGTACTGGGAATATGGTGCCTGTATCAATTTGTACACAGATGTATGTAGGTTACAGAGTGTATTTAACGCAGAAATGTGAATGCACACATGACCACAATCACACACAGAGTCATTTATACCTATTTGTTTGATTTTTCTAACGTAGTTTGTAGTGAAATATATTTGGCTTGACTGTGGGGCATGATTAAACTGTTTTATTGGATTATTATTCAACACACTTATTATGGTGGCACTGAAATAGTAGCCGCTGTTATCCTGTAGATAATTTGTATGTATAATATTTGCAATCTAAAGAAAAAGGATTGACACTGTGTAGACACAGCAGAGTGAACACTGGTTTTGTACAAATGAGATGATTCATTTGAACTTGTGAGTTGAGTTAGGAGGAAATTAGGTTACTGGAAAGAAAATTAAATTAGTCATATGAGGGTGAGAAGACATGGGGGGAAGGGAAATTAAGATGAAGAGAGATATTAAATGATGTTGAGTAGAAGAAAGGATTGTAACAACCAGCCAATGTGTTGTTTCTACTGGAAAACAAACAAACGAGAATCATTAAAGGACAGAGATAAAGCATTATGTAGAACCTTTGAAGTTGATTGCACATCTTCTTCAACAAGCTTCCTATCAAAACCCCCTTATCGCTACTGATACAATCTAGGAAAGAGTTCACTATAAGGCCCATACGCTGGTGATGTGTAACCTTTTAACACCATGTTTTGTATTTTAGGGAAGTTATACCCTGGTAACCTGTTATTCTTTATTGTTGTTGGGTTGTACTGAATCCTCTTTTTTTCCTCCCCTCTTTTTATTTTCAACTAGAACTTAGTATTTTACCTGTTGTGGTTCATTGTCTGTAAAAAAAAAAAAAAAAAAAGGAAATTTTTTTAAAAGCTTTATAAAGTACACTTTAAAAATAGAAACATTTAAGGCTTAATTAGAGATACATCTACTCTTAGGAGAAAAACTAAAACTGTTGTTGCTCAGAAATACTCTCTTAAAATTGTCTTACATACTCATTCTTCTCCAAGTATCAGACCCACCAGTATAGAAACTTTCTAATCATGACACAGAAAGCCCAATACTTACTTTTTAAGTCCTTCGGCTTTTGAAAATATCAGTATCTACAGTATTTGATGTTCAAAGACTTTCTTATATTTGTTATCAATAATTCCTTTGAAAACTTCCCTGCCTTTATACATATGTGTGCATATAGATGTGTGTTCATTTCCTGGATCCGTGAATCCAATATTTTTAGACTATTGTTACCTGCAGATGTATTATTTCTACGAATCCAGCAGTGGAATGACTGGGAGCTTATTCGCTAAAGAAATCTTACCTGCATGGAAGAGCAGCATTTTTCCTTGTTTTCCATTTTAAAAATGGATAATAAAGATGTAGAGTTTGTGACAGATTGGAAAGAACACAGAGACCAGTCCTTTCAGCCCCAGAGGTAAACAGAAAAAATTCATGAGAGATTTCAATTTGGATGTGCATTGTGAGTCATTTCTACACAGAGTGATTTAATGCCAACATCAGTTGATTCACCACTGACATCAGCTCAGAATTTCACCTGTTATCCCTTGGGAAGAGTGACTCAGCCTCTAAGTTTACTCCAGACTGATTTTTATTACATGAAAACAGTCATTGAGTAATTGTCAATATAATTAAAAAGAAAAAATCGTTAATCCACATGGTGGATTTTAGGTTAATTCATTGAAGAGAAGCAAGCAGACGTTAATTACAGATTCCTCTGACTACACATATCTCTGCCAGAAATTCTCACACTAATAAAGAAATCACTTCTGAAGATTTTTTTTCCGTTTTTCTAGCCTTTGCCTCCTCTCTTTTGTTACATTAAGCCTCATTGGTCATCACTCTCACCAATCCTCCCTTATATCAATCTATCTTCAGCTTCTGATTTTCGATTCCATACTCCTCCAGCTTTACAAAAACACCTCCCGCAAATCACCTTCCATTTAAGAAGCTCTTCAGCACCAGGACGAGAAGTGATGATGTGTTGTAAGAAGGAGTCCTATTTTTTGCCTCTGAGCCCAACAGTCCTACGGTAATTGCCAGAATTATAGTGGCTTTCAAGTTGAGTTTACAAAATCAAGCTGGTTTCAAAGCAGCATTTACTGCTCCATAGTTTAATCTAATCCCCACAGCTACTGACATAAACTAATTGCACGTACACATATGATCCCATTACAAATGGTGCAATCCAGATGGTGCCAATCTGGGACTATAAACAGAGTTCCAGTGCTGTCAAATGCACGCCAGGCTTACCTGCTGCATTTACATCCCTATTCCAACCTCTCTATCATTGGCATTTCCTGATCAACTGTTTAGGCAGAGTAAAGCTATGCAGTCACGAATTCCCATGGAAAACATTGTCAAGAAAATGTCCCAAGAGACCCTGACAACACACCAATACCTAAAAAGTCTTAGAATTTGCTTTAAATTATTCTATCCTTACTATTATCATCATCATCACCACTACTTATTATTAATCCAGGAGCACTTCAGAGTGCCTGTGATGAGCAGTAGCCTAGCTGCCTTGGAACCTGAAACCCCAAGTAGAAAAAGACAGTTCATACGTGAAAGACTATACAGTATGGTTATATTTAAGTCTGAATAGAATATGCAAACAAACCATCCAAATGGCTTGTATTTTTTTCTATGTCTGCATCTCATAACCTAAATAGCTAGTAACCTAGAGCATATCTACACACCTTCATGCAGATACATACTGCAGAAGCAATTACTTTAGAAGAAACTCACTGAGGGATGCCTGACGTTAAAATGAATCTTTACTACTCAATCTCTCAAGAAATAGCCAAAACAAAACAAGTGAAATAAAAAGTAAATAAAACAATCCTTATATCCATTCAGTCTTTGCTTCTCTAGAGAAAATATATTTGGGAAATCAAACAAAGCTTGACAATTTAAAAGTGAAAAAGTTTCAGTGAAAAAAGGAACACGTTTCTATGCTGTGGTCCTTTAACTGAACCTGTCCTTGAGCTTAAATTCTAGGTTGCTGACCTGAGCCTCCCAGATGATTTCAGTGTATGGAGTACCAAAATAGAAAATGAGCAGTCCTTCATAATGGAGAGGTTCAAACACGTTGGAAGTTAAAACAATAATTATACCATTATGAAACTAGGAGATAGCTTACGTCTTAAGCCAGAACACATACAAAGGATGGAAAGTGTATGCATATAAGGATATGTTATACTCAATAAAACTGTTAAAGTTTGCTATAAAAAAGCTTGGGAATTTTTAATACTGGAAAACACATTCCTCAGAATGTAAAGAACTTGAACCTATGTGAAGTAATTTTGGTTAAATGCTCAGAGTATTTAACTGAGTTTGATGATTCAATTTTTGTTTAGAACCAAATAGATGTAGGAAGTGACAAAAAAATGAGAAGAGTCCATTCTAAACTTACTCTGCTGAAATGTAATAAAATATTGTCAAATACTAATGGAAATATCTGTATTTGTACAGTCACAGTGTGAAAGATGCATTTAGATCCTAGACACATAGCAAATATTAGTAACTTGGGGAAAGTGTGTTCCTAGATTGCCACAGAGCACCTTGTCTGTCCATAAGTGTGCTACGTCTTTGTAATATATAATAAACCACATTTAGTTTGACTATCTTCTCTCTTTTTTATTCCACCAATTCTTGATCTGCTTCAGCTCCACTTTCAGGAAAATCAAGTCTACCTTGGCAAGTACTCAAGTCAGTTTAGCATTCACCTTCTATCCCCAGTCATGCAAGTAAAACTTAGTTTTCAGAGCAAATTGAAAGTCAAATGAAAGGCCACTAGCCTGGCTGCTGTGAATACAATTTATAATTCAACTGAATATTTACCAGCTTTTTTTTTTACTATATTTATTCATGTCTGGAAAACATTATACACAAAACCAACAGCTGATATGAATAGCTTGAATTTGTGGAGGTCTAAAGAGCCAGATCATTCAGAGGTGCAAATCAGCTTGGTGGCTCTGCTGGAGCCAGTGGTCACACAGAGGGACCAAGGCACTCAGTCATTCTTAACATCAATTCTGATTCTTTCCATGTTAATATATAAGTACAGATTATGTCATGATTGTTATTATTGCTCTTCATATTATTAAACAAACAGTTCAAAATTACTGTATTCAATTTGAATTGCTTCTCACAAAATCTCTAGCAGAAATCCTTTCTGAACATGCAAGAGGCACTTCAGTATTTCATGAAGTGTTAAATTGGCAAAACAACAACACGAGTTCATTACTGCAGATTCTTTCCAGATGGATCCATAAATGTACCGTACTTTACTGAGCGCCCATGGTACCAAATAACTGAGTTGAATATTATGACCACTTTTTGAGGAATAATGTTTCACATAGTGATCATTTATTTTTGCAGGGAAAAAATTAATTTTTAAAACAGCATAGAAACTAAGATTCCAGAGCCTCTCCAATTTATTTTCATCTGATTCTAGACTCCGAAAATCTGGACATGCTGTCACTGTGGCCTTCCTACACTCCACTACTCCTCCTGTAAACACAAGACAGAAAGGCTGGGCCAGCAGCTCTTCTCACCGCACCTGAGCCAAGATACCAACAGGCCACAAAGGGGAGTGCAGCACAGAGCAGCATTAAAGCCTACAATGCTCTTCCATAGAGCAAGTTCTAAATGGACTGAAGCTGACAATACCAACGCAATATAATTCTGTGAAATTTAATCCACTGAATATATATATATGCAACCATACAATGAAAGTGACTGCAAGTTTCACAGTTCACGTTGACAGAAACTACTAAGAGCTCTCAATTTTCTTTTTTCCTTTACTATGACAGATTCTAATATTGGTTTATAATCTGTCCATTTTATTTACAGACCCACTTTAGAATTATAAAGTGTGTATATGCCTATTTTAAAAAATCTGTCCTGTTCAGTCACATCCCAAAATAAATCAAGAACAATTCCAATGGTGTAAAACAAACATGAACAACACATACACATAAATATTTAAAATGTAATCAGTTCTATCTGTCCACTATTCATTGCTTAAGGGAAAAGTCACACCAAAAATTTTCAAGTACATTTAAAGATGAAGTTGATATATTTTGTCTCAACCTACTTTGAATAGGTTTTGCCCCAAAGCTGTATTATTTCATTAATCCATACCATTTCCTTCAGTGGACTTCCTTTAAGCTTCCACTGTTATGCTGGAGATTAGAATCAATCTTTTCATCTACTCCATTTGAGCTGTTATTTAAACTAATAAATTAGATCCACTTCTATCCTCGAATATATCTGCATTTTGATCACATTTGTTTCTAGTTAGAAATTACTTTTTTTTTTTTTAATAAAGCTTTCAAATTCCTGAAAGAGGTAGCTCCTATTTTTTTTAATTTTAGATGTAGAAATAAATATGGAAATAATGATAGAGCAAACAAAGACCAACACATTAATTTTCTTCTGCTTTAGAAAGGCTGTGATATCTTCAAGGGAGCATCCAATATGAAATTATGTTCCCTTGTCCCCAGAGTTTTTTTAAAAACAATCAAATTCCCTTGTAAAATCTTAATAGCAGTCTTCTCAGTTCACTTGTATGGCAGGAATCACATCTTACTTCTGCATATAGTGAACTACCCATATTTCACTGACACACAAATCTCTCTTTTGTTAAATCGCTGTTTGTGTGTTTCACAGCTCAAAGTTGAAACTTCCTTAAACTCCAATTAAGAAAGTGATTGCAGTAAAGTGAGATTTGTCCCAATTAAAAATTAAACACTACTAACAATATGATAAGATTACCTGATGGGAAAAGAGGGTTTTATCAATTTATTTTTACTTTAGTTTTTGTCTTGAAATTAAAAAATAAAAGAAGGATTTATCATTCTTTATTGTGAGTTATGGGGTAACTTTCTTAGAAATGAAAATAAGCTCTGCACTACTGTCTTGTAGTATGACAGCGTAACTGTTACTGTTTTTCTCTCCCACTAACTACACTCACGGAATTCGTAAATGGCCATAATAATACTATAAAAATTGGGTATATTGTTAGACACTCCAGTAAGTCTTTCATCCCAAATAAATGATGAAAATTTTATTGCTCTTGATAAAGTTGATAGACATGGAGTAACATTCTGCTTTTGTGACAACTTCAGGATAAATTCCGAAACCATAATCCTGTTGAGGATCCTGCATATTCCAACCCTCAGACATTAAACAGGGGAAGAAGAACAGAAACAAGCTCCACAGTAATAATGAATTTCCATAAACAACCGCAGGGTCACATGTCTATTCTTTGTGCACCCCACCGAAAATCTTCTCAAACTCAGTACAAATTATTCTGTCATCAGGCTAGCAGAAAAAGTTAGAATATATGAATGTATAAATTTCCATAGGGCACATGTTTAATGTTTCCATTTAAACACTCCCAAACCAGAAGAACTCAAATCCTCAGACTCCTTTGAAAATACTGTTAGTAGCTCAGACCTATCTGGTTATCTCGAGAGCACAGGTAGTGATGTGAATGAATATTCCTTATGTAAACATTCTATCATGTTAGGAATGAAAAGAAATACATTCCTTTGTAGCCTTCAGCAAATTCATACATTTAATATTAATTCTTCAGAACATGAATGCTAAAAAAAAAGAAGTATTACCTTTGTTCAGTTTTATTTGGGTGGATGTCTGTGTTCATTAGGCATCCACAGTTAAAGCAAAATACATAGATACTAAGGTAGGATAGTCTAGCAGCCTGAACATGTGGTTTAAAACTGTTGCTTCCAGTAGATCAACCACTTCATTTATGGATTCTAGTGTCAGGTTTTATGCCATCTTTACTGGAAGAGCCCCTTAACCCATCTGCCTACATTTCTGTAATGACAATAATGTCAAACTACCTCTTTATTTCTGCAGTCTGTTAAAGAGTAATGAGCTACCATTTTGAAAAGGCTCCAATGAGAAAACTATTCCAAAGTCATTAAACTGCACTTTCAGAGATAATCAAAATCTAGAGGGAATGATGGCAAAATTACCTTTTTTTCCCCCCGTATACTTGTGTTAAGTCAGGTTTCTGCTTTTTTTATATCATGAAAATTATCTCTTTTTAGCAGAGCCTGGCACGACTGGGCAGATTCCCAAATAAAGGCGCACCAAATATGCACCATCAGGGAGAAAAATCACCTCTGTGATGTTACTATTTTGCAAGAGGTGGGAAAGAATGGCATATTCTTCAGACCTATATAGCAAAGCAATATCTGCCACTGGGTAAGTTCATGCCTATACCTTGAAAGAACATATTCCACTGACAGTGTTTCAGGAAATTAATACTCTCCTGCAGTATCAGCTATTGTATATTACATTCTCCTATGAACAACATTTCCATTCTGTCACCTCAAGCATATGTAAGTGCAGCATTTTGTTCTTGTTGAAGATATTCATCCTTTTCCTTCGTAGACCAAGAACAAACCATCCTCTTGCAATATATACGCTCCTAGGCAAAGAATGAAGATAAAACTATGGGAATAGTTTGGAGACTCATCACCACAATAAAATCTTAAAGAAGACGTTTCCAAAAGGCAAAAGTGCTTATATTTGGGAACATTTGGAAAGCCTCCCTGCACATGATGTTAGATGGAGATGTATCTACTATACTGAAGCACTAGTATACTGCACATTACTCTTAAATTGTCAGAAGAGGCAGAAGAGCCAAAGTGTGTGGTGATTTCTTTAGTATTTCTTCCTTATCTCCTACTGGTAGAACACAGGCATGACCACATATTAAGGTGCTGTCCAGAAAAGAGTCAGGCTAGCATTCACTCACACTTACCAAGTATGTAATAGACCTAAAAATGTGCTTTATCGGTGAAATTTTATATTATTGAAAGTTATTACATTGCCTTGGGGTTACACACATGCAAACTATTTTCAATAGTTCAATAATCTTTTTTCAATAAATGGTGACATTTCTTATGTATTCTTCAGTTGTATAGAATGTTCTTCATAAAGTGGACCATAAAGACATCCAGTCTTCTAAATCAAGTACAATCATTTGACATGATTTGGCCTACTTGAAACCCATTCCCCAATCTCACATATTCAGCAAGAATTCTCATTACAGATGAGCTGCCTGCTGATACCCTGAGTGCATGAAGAGTCTTTTGCAAGTCATTTGGAAATAGCTACAGAGATTTGGGTTATACAAGGACCTTATTTTGCATACTAGAAAAAGTTATTAAATTCATATCTCAAGTTTCATAGCAGACATATCTTACCATTGTATAGTTCTTCAAATGTTTGGAATTCCTTTATGTTATTTCAGATTGCTGTTTAAATAAGTTGACAAGCAAGAATGCTAGCTAAACCACTGTAAAGAGACTGACAACCAACACAATCTTAAGTCAGATAAAAGGGGATTTTTGATGGGCCTGAAACTTAGAAGTAAAGCAAAAAATAAATCTGTTTCTTGTAAGTTACTTTCTTAAAGGAAAAAAAGGAGTGTATTTTATCTAGGACCTGTCAAAATAATGGCTTGGTGATGTGAATTCAGAACATAAAAGTCTTCTATTACCAGTCAACAAGAGGCAACTATACTAGAAAAGATTGGTGTTTCTTATCAGACGTATTTGTTTTACTTCATAAGATTGTTCTAAATCCATAAAATTTACATACATACGGCTGTGCTAATTCCTAATATGAAACTATTCATTTTCCATTTTTTTCTTAGTGAAGGAACTTCACAGCCAAGAAATGTAGGCTAAGGCTGGTAGGTAGTCCTCTGATTACACTGGTACACTTCACAAAGTACTGTTTGAAAAGTAAGTGAATAACCCAGTTCCTATCATCATCATAATGAGAAATTATAGGAATTGCAGACTTTACATATTGTAAGTACAAATTAGAAAGAGTAAACAACTGATACTGATAGCATGCTTAAACTATTACAGAAGTAACCTAATATATTTCGTTTTAATACCATCTTCAGATAGCTGATGATGGACTTTGTTTTCAAACGCAAAGCTTTTTTTCAAAACTCTTCTCCTTTCTCACATATTAGTGGACAAAGTAGTGTGATAAAGAATACTTCTTTACAGTTGTTTTAAAAAATTAGGTGTCTACTGCTTATATGAACACAAGCAAAAATAAAATAGCTACTCTGATGTGAGTTTCCTAAGAAAATACATCTTGTCATAGCTTCAAAATATCTGTCTTGAAGGGACAAAATTACAGTTAATTAATTTTAATTACAGTAAATGAAATAAAAAATTACATTTATGTTTCTCTAAACTAAAGGTTCTGTGAAAGAGGCAGCATTTTCACTCAGCAATTGGGCTAAATTAAATTCACTATCAGAGGAATCCTAGAATTCTCAAAATCATGAGCTTCCCTTTAGTGTCACTGTGAAAATAAGTTCTTATTTATTTCATAATGAAAAATAATCAGAGCAATTATTTTTATGCATTCAAGCAGAATTTAGCTTCTTATGACAATGGCAAAATTACACTCCTCTGTCTTACGATGAAAAGCAGTACTTTTCATCAAGTAAACCCAAGTTTCGGACTTGTTCAAACACTGAACTGCATCTGGGTTGTAAGTCCACTAAGAAAGTTTTGAACTACCCCACTTTATTTTCTTATGTTAATGAATGTGCATTCCCAATGAAACAATAGCAAATTAGAAAGCGAATAGGGTCACAAGTAAGAGTGTTCATGATGATTTTAGGCACGTGTAACTGGCTATGGAAGACAGGAAAGGCATGGAGATATCTGGGAAGATTTCTGCATAAACAATGCAGACCTATTGCACTATTCCTCAGATTCGTTGCCAGGAAGTCAGCAGACATTCACAATGATCTTTACAAAAAAGAAATTAAAAAAAAAGATGACCTTTTCATCTCAATAAAGCTCCTAAATTGAAAAGCACAACTACAAATAATAAAAACAAATAACACAAAGACTGTTGTTCAGACCTAAGTGTAAACTCCAAAATATAGTTAATATGAAAAAAGAGGGGCCAAATACTTGAGTCCTTTGTAAGGCTGGATTCACAAAAGACAAGTAACATTTTTCTCCGAGTTTGTCCTAATGAAATCTGGACATAAACTACTGTTCAAAATTTTGCTGGATGTTGTTTAAGACTGGTGTGTGACATTTAGTTTTAAGAAAATCTTAACAAAAGGGTTTATTTTGTTCATCATTTACTCATCTGTTTTCAGGTTAGTAATATCTTTATCGATTTTGGCTGACACACAGTGCTCCATATTTTCTGCATCTGCCTACACTACCAGGTTTTCATGAACTTTTACTGCAATCTGTCCTTGCAAGTGATTAACATTTCTGTTTCTCACACAAACTAAAGTAATAATTTCATTAAGCTGATAACACAATGCTGCATTACACTACTGAACAGTGAGTAATTACTGATACTAACAAAGATAGTTCAAACTGCTATAGTAAATGCAGCTTTTACCTATTACATCCCCAAATCCTTGCATATGTGGGATGGCACATGTATAACAAAGATGATACACTCACAACCACATACCTAAGGGCGCAATTCTGAAGAAAATGCACATTATATATGAAAGCTGTCCCATTACCAGCAGTCCTCAATGGTATTTCCTGCTTTCGGACACAAACCTCAGTTCAGGAAAGCTTTTAAGATCATAACCAAATATGGAAAAAATGCCATTATTATTCATTATTTCAAGAAAGGGAAAAAAAGAGTTTTTACCATAGCTTTAGATTAAATATATTCAATAGATTTCATGAATACACAAATGCATACAGTAAACAGTCTTTTTTTAGGACTGCAGTTAGAAGTGACTGGTAAATGCATTTTCAGGAAGGCCAATTACATTGTGGCTTCTTTCTTAACACAGGAGTTGATTCAGACAACTGTTTGTGCAACACTGGAAGTTGCATTTGTTATTTTTGGTCTACTAACTGCACTGCAAATATTTCATCACACTGTTGCCTTCTTGCAGCTGCCTTTTTTAGTGAGGATGTTTCATTTTTAGAAAGAATTAAAAGATCTATTTCACTTAGAAAAAAATGGTTGGCTGTACTTTAAGCAGATATCATCAAATTCAAATGATGGGCAGGGACACCTTCCACTAGACCAAGTTCCTCAAAGCCTCATCCAGCCTGGCCTTGAAGACAGCCAGGGATGGAGCATCCACAACCCCTCCGGGTAACCTGTTCCAACATCTCACCATGTTCATTGTATAAAATTTCTTCCTTATATCCAATCTAAACTTAACTTCTTTCACTTTAAAACTGTTGCCCCTTGTCCTGTTACTACAGGCCTTAGCAAAAAAGTCCGTGTTTCTTATAAGTTCCTTTATATATTGAATGATAAAACTATGACAAATCAGTTGAACATTTATTTTCTGAGACATAAAAATGAATGAATGAGGCAACAGGAAAAGGCATGTATGAAGGGAAACTTTTAAGATATTCTAATTTTAAAAACTGCCATCAAACCGTGATGGATTATGAAAGTGTGTCTAGTAGATAAATTACAGGCATGACACTTTGGAGATCAAAAAGTACCTTAATTTATTAAATAGTGACTAAATACAAGTACTAAGGCTCAACCCTGAAGTGTGCTAATAAGTTCAGCTAGCTGCATTCAGAGGGTATGAAGATGCATTGAACAGTGGGAATTCCACTTTGTAGGTTATTCACAAAGATTTAACATTTCTTTTCGGGACGTTATCCATATGCCTAATTTCATGGGTGCGTGGTGGCAAAACACAAAGCAGAGACACAAAGAGATCATCAACAAGGAATTCTGTACTGATATGTATTTGAGATATTCTACAGGGAAGATGTTGAATGATCCTGCAATGCATTTTGCATTGCATGCAGCATTTAACATTCATGTTCAAACTCCCATCCTGCCAGTATCAGATGATACATATTTTGTCATAATAAAGAAAAAATTAAATTTATTCTATCCTTAACTCAATTTATTCATTCTTAGTGCTGGAGTTTAAAAGTAATTGTTTTGCTCTTCAGTGCAACTATAAATGAAGCAAATTTTATTTCAAATTATATTACTTGGGTTTACATCTTGCTATCAATCTCAAAGTTACAATGTGTCTGAAAAGGCAAGCAAGCTTCCTAGTCTGTGAATCTTTCCACCACAAACTGAACCTAACCAAGCTCCTGGATTCTCTGTTTTTCCTCTCTGCTGACAATAGGGCTGATTAAATTGTCCAGACCCTCAGAACACCTCACATGAAGCTGATAAAGAGACCCTGGCCAAACTCACCAGGTTCTCCTCAAAGCGAGAGGGATAGGTATAGTTGGTTACACAGTTTTACGTAACAATAATATTTACCATAATGACTTCATTGGCAGTGTAGGAAAGCATCTCAACAGAATGCGTTCCAACATGGAACACAAATTGCCTTCTCTTCCTATAAGAAAGAGGAACAATTTGCAACTATTTTCCTGTGTGAAGCAAGCTGGTTTCCTTCCCATGCCTTTACTTTTCCACTGAGTAATGGAATGAGTCATGAAGAAATCTGAAATGGAAGATGCAGAACTGCTTGGCAGAGGATCTTCAGGAAAGGCATATTCGAGACACAGTGTAATACAACAGAGAAAGATTCTAATATAATGGAATAATTATGTCTACAGAACACCTGAACTACATTGCAACCTAAAACCTGAGATTGTATGCAATTGTGAAACCCAACTCACAGTGTCTGAGGAAATTTAAATCCGGATTTGAGAAGCCATGTAAGAAAGTTAGATATCTACTACATTAAGGCACCCTGGATTACTATGCACGTCTGTAAATCACTGCTTGGAGTCTATCCTACGTGAATACTACTTCTTTGCCTGAGACAAATATACACAGTAGTCTACACAGGCCAAATCAAGTAATTGTATTTATATACCATTTAAAAGCTGAAAAAGGAGCTAGATTTAATCTGCTTTATTATTTCTCTAATAATGACGTTTAAGAAAAATTGAAAGCCCGTAACAGGAATTTAACAAATCAGAAACATAATGTAGGAGTCCCACTGCAACATGTTATTCAGATGAATTGTTTTATCATACCACAGGAACTGCAGTGAGACAATTCCATTCCGGGAAATACGGCACTGTATCCTTTCAACAACAGAATGTTTACTGGCAGTCCTAAATCAGCTTGATTGTCAGCAACGATACACTCACAAAGCAGTTAACCCTGAAAGGAAATGCATATGATGTGCTAATATATAAGAAGCCTTTGCAATCCACGATCTGGCTGTATCATCTTTGTAAAAGCCCAAGGGAGCCACAGACAATTTCCCACACACTCTGTTGAAGATTGAGAAAGTGGTGGTTTCTGCTCCCACTTTTATTCAACAAAACCAGAACTAGATAGTTCTGCTTCCTAGAAAAGCAGTGGGATAACAGTAAGAACTGTCCCCCTGCCTGCCTCAGGGCTCATAAAGGAATTTATGATCCAGCAACTCAGGGCTCTCAGTGAGAAGCCTGGAACAAATAAAAAGCACCAGGATTATTTTGGCAAGATCACTCAAGTAGTGCGATATCTAGTTCTCCAAAAACATAGAGAATGTCAGATTGTGGGGAGCTGTTCTTGCTTGTAAGCACTTCCCTTATCTGTGTTACAGCTATGCCCCTGTACTAAAATCCTACAGGAATATTTCCTTCTGCCTTTTGAGATTTCCACTGAAGAGACTTAAAACTAGGACTAGTCTCACCTATATAAAACCAAATTAGACTCCAAAAACTGTAGAATCTTCCAATACAGATTTTGTTTTACCTTTGTAATTAACAGTAATTGTATCAAACTAAATAACAACATGCTTTCAATGTGAAAAGGAACTGATCATAGGTAGCCAGTTAAAAGGAAGTGGTATCATCATAATACCAACTCACAGATTAGTATTTTTCCACATGCATTCAGTAAGTATTTTTTGCATTTAAGATTTCTCCATCTATGTCCTGATGACAAACAATTCTTTATAAATACCAGATGTCCATACCTAGAGTTGAATCAACTGAAATTCTGGACACATGTTGTTAGATCTTGTCGCACAGATCATGTGGTGGTATTTCTGATTACAGATTGGATTAGACTAACATTTTTGGACAAGAGGAAGCTTTGCAGAAGTCTACTTTTTCTTTCTAAAGAGAGAATATAACTTAAGAAAAGCAGATGATGTTCAGAAATATTTACAAGGAGGGTTGTGTAAAATTTCTAATGCTATCTTCGGAATGAAGCATACTTCAGTTGAAATAGCACGCCAAGGAAAATCAGAACTAAAAATTGAGGATTTCTTTCATCTTATCTAACGAGAGAAACTCTGTGAACAGAATTTCAGATATTTTATGTTTAATTTAGGCTCCCTTTCTCTTAGAAATTTGAAGTCTGCAGTAACCCCTATTTCAATGCTCTGTGCAGTCACACAGAGAAAATGGTTCCGTACTACACATTTTATGTTCCTTTACCTGCTTTGCAGATTGGCAAGGTCTGATATATTCTCGAGTTTGAAATTCCCCTACAGAAATCTCTTCAGCCCACAGAAACTATGCTCTGAATCCAGCACCGATACAACTAAGATCCAGAGATTCTTGTCCTGCAGCCTTTTTTGACATATTGCCCTTTTCACTCTTGCAACAAGAGGTGTTTTCAGATTTTTTTCACAAAATTAACTTCCTAGCAAATCTAAAATTGTTGCTCTACCACTGACAGAAATTGAGCACTACCACTCCACTCTACATTGAGCCCGGTCTTGTCATTACAGGCAAAGAAACTAGCAGTAACATAGATGTAGAAGAGAAAAAGGGGGAAAGCACAAGAAATAACCCCTCTTTCCATCTCTGTGTAGTTGTTATACATTTAATTTACAGTTACATTTAACCTAAACTCCATTACCTAACAGGGATTTCCCCCCTCCTGCTCACAGAAAGAGACTGGTATAAATTTGGACTCAGTGCAAATTATGTCAGGAACTCAACAACATAACTTGAGAAAGAAATGGGATCTCCAGAAAGAAGACTATGATTGAGATTTTCGAAAACATTTTGTAACATTGCATACATAAATCCTATTAATTTCAAAGAGAGTAAAGATAAAACACAAAGCCACACACTGCCTTAAACACTGATCTGAATTAATTCTGACCGGAGGAATGACTTTTGCTTGCAATTGCCCTATTTATACAAAAAATATACAAAGAACACATTTTATTTTAGTGTGGTTCCAGTTCAAATTCAGCATTGTAGTAAAAACAAAGAAAAAAAAAAGAATGTCCAATCCTGTTTGCAGGACACGACAAGCTACCACAGAAGGTTATGCTTCTTTCAAAACTAAATGTACAACAAAAACACTTCTATTTTTATTTCTGGCCAGATTCTGGCCAATAGGGCATGTAGTTCTCTGTCCTTTTGTGTATGAGATAAGAAGAATTTCTCCCCACGCTTTCCCTGAAAACAGGCAAAGACAGAGCAGCAAGAGACAGAGAATGGCTGATATATTTGATATGCCTTAGTTAAGCTAGACCAACTCCCAAAGGTCACAACTGCATCCCTCAAAGTTTTAGCAGGAAGAAAAGACAATACAGAAACTTTGACAGCACATACTCGAACGAGAACTCCCAACAAACATTACCTCGGACAAAAAGGAAGTATCTACTTGAGTGCAAGTTTAGATACAGCATCTGCTAGTCCTACAAGTTAGATCCCACTCAGCAATTACCCAACACACAAGAAACCGAAACATTGGTTTCGGCAGCAGTTTCATTTCTACTTTGGTTGAGGTATCCCAGATTGTGCTGATGTGAATGACAGCCAGAAAGATCTGGACATAGTTTTCTCCTTTTTTTAGCAGTCACTACAAAACAGTGGATTGAGGATCTAAATGTGGAATGCATTTGCTCTCTTGAAGTTGACCTCAATAAAATACAGCCAATAGGCTTGGCTTGCTTCTCAATAAAGAATAAAAATATAAATTCTCTTTGGACATTTATCTTATTCAACATTCATTCAGGTAATAATCTGATTAATCCTGGAAGATTTAGAAAGATGTACTCTGAACTTCTGAAAATTGACAGTTCAGCCATTGTACAATAGTATGATTACATACAATTGGACAGCTACTCAAGCACATTACTTAAACTAATCTACAGCATGTATCTTAGGAAAATAAAATTGCTTTTCACTACAAATCTATAAAAGCACATAAAGATTGTCACTGGTTTTCAAATGATGATGTCATTTTCTTCTAGGCTTTTCTTCTAAATTTTCTTCTAATTTAGCACAGAGAAATCCAAAAGACATCAAAAGGGACTTCAGGGCACTGGGGTGATGGGTTGCAGGATTGGGAGCACAGGTAGTGTTTTCCTCAATCCCTTTAGTGTCTGGGAAAGATACCAGAAGGAACAGGAAAGCGCACCTGACCAACATGTGGCTCAGAAGCTGGTGCCAATGGTGGAATTTCAGTTTTGTTGATCATGCAGAGGTTTACACTCATCCAGAGAAGCGTGACCAGCAGGTCGAGGGAGGTTATTCGGTTATTCTCCCTCGGGGGTAATGGGTTTAAATTGAAAGTGGGGAGATTCAGATTGGATATCAGGAAGGAATTCTTCCCAGAGAGGGTGGTGAAGCACTGGAACAGGTTTCCCAGAGAAGCTGTGGATGCCCCATCCCTGGCTGTGTTCAAGGCCAGGCTGGATGAAGCTTGGAGCAACCTCGTCTAGTGGAAGGCATCACTGCCCATGGCAGGGGAGTTGGAACTGGATGGTCTTTAAGGTCCCTTCCAACCCTAACGATTCTGTGATTAATAGGTCAATTATCAATTTCAATTTGGTGACTTTTTTTTGGAAGTATTTGAATTGTATTTCTACATACTTAATGCATCTATTCCAAATGCTACTTCTACAAAGACAGGAAAGTGGATTATACAAATACTACCCATCTATCAACTGGAAATATTAAATAAGAATTTTTTTTAATTTAATGTGTCTCTCATGCACTGTCTAAAGAAACTGAGTCCATGAATCAGTATTCATTTAAACCCTTATAAATTTTCCATTATAACATTTTGTAGGAGGGTAGTCAAACAAAGGAAGATTTAGATAAATGATGTCAAAGTTATAAATTTTTAATTAAAAAAACTTGATGTGTTTTTTTGAAGACTCAGTACAGAATGTGTGAATTGGCATTCACAGTTTTAATTATACACCATAAAGGTTTTAGTCTTTTACAGGAAAAACACTGTCTTCATTAGACAAAATTTTATATATTTCCTATATTATAACACCTATCAGGAGGTTAATAGCTACAGATTTTCTAACCCCAAACAAGCAGGGGAGCAAAATCACATGACCTCTGTTTCTACCAAAGAAGCAGATTTGGGTCAATGTCTATGACTTTCTAAAGATCCATCTCAAATGCAGAGGCAATTTAGGTTGGAAAGATAGATATAAAAGAATCTTGCAGACAGGATGTAGAAAGAAATCTCTGCTTCCACGAGACAGTTAAGCTCAACTGACAAAAAAGAGGTTAAGAGAAATAATGTTACTTCAGCATTAATCGTCTATACAATGGAGAAATCACAGAGGGAAATGTTCCATATACATAAACTCCCTGCAAAGCTTGTATCACTAAAAAATGTATGTAGATGTTCCCTAGAAATGTGAAATATAAACATATACTTACTAAACAATGCACATATGACATAAAATTTAATTCATGCCTTACCATTAGACAACAAAATATTTTTCAGGGCTGTAACAGAAGCTGGAAAACTTGTATCAGGTTTGCTAGTAACAACGTTGACTCAATATTCTCCAACACAGTTCTTTGTCTCTCACAAGGAATAGTAGAGTACTGTGTTACACTTTTATTTCTGACAATTTTTCTTGCAGGTGTGTACAGTCAATCCATTTACCATTTCTTCTACTGCGCTCCCAAAAGAACCCACCTTTATTCGATCTAAAAGCATGTGACATATTTCCCCCTAACTAAACAAACTCAGACACTTGCTTTATAAAAAGTTATTTAGAAATGTTTCTGTATGTGATAAACTGGAAAAGGCTATTTAATCTGTGGCAAGCTAAGAACTATAGTCTCCAGGAGTTTTCCTTGAGAAAACATTTGGGACCTGTATATTTTTATATCAAATGAAAAACTGTATGTTTGCTGTTATACAGGCAGGAGCAAGTTGCATGAAGGCATACAAAAGTTACAGCAGAGGTGAGAGACTTGCAGAAATAATCCAAGAGAGTAAACACCAATCAAAGTGTCTTCCTGCCCACTCTTAGAAAAAATATTGATATTCTAACCGAACCCATATATGACCTAAGTTTATGTAATTCAATGCAATAGAAACTGTATTCCCTGAATATCTGAATACAATAGATACCGATTCCAAATCCCATGATAATGCAAACATTTTCTGCAAATAAAAACAAATTTCAAAACTTGGTAAAACTCGACACAAGAAAAACTATTCAAGGTCTCTGCTTATGTATCATTAGCTTTCTAAGTGTAATGACAAAACTACAGCACCAGACCATCAGCTGGCATAAGAAAGGACTACACTGCACAGTCATAACACACTAAGCTACATGAGCAAACAAAGACATCACCAGCTGGAATAAAAAGCAGTATTATAAATGCAATAACTAACTAACTATTGAGGTAGAAAATATAGTTTATCAGTCCATATTGTTAAAAGCTCAAGTTATTATTCTTTACCACTGCTTTTCCGCAGAATAGGCCAGCAGTTGCCCTGTGGAATGTATTAGCAAAACAAGATCTCCTATGTATCCATCACCACTATTAATTTATTCAACAGAAAACGAAAGTCTGAAAAAAAAGCTATGCATCCAAAAATATTTTTGGAGAATAAATGTTCTGCTAAAAATAACAATTAAACTTCTCCCTTCCTTTGTCAAATATCTGTATATGTTAAATACATACTAAAATACTGTTACTTTTGGTTAGATTAAATCAACAAGTAAAATGATAACCAAGCATTCTTTGATCTGAAAGATGCAGAAGCATAAAATGTTTGGACATGATAAAAATTTGACATCATGGGTAAGCTTCACATCTTTTATTCTTTTTCATAAAGAAGTGTCAGACAACTATATAAAAATAATAGATCAAATAAACATAGACACTGTTGTAGACAGAGCATAAAACCTTAAAAAACCCTCTGAATTATTCAAAGGAACTCTAGCAACACTTGTAATTTACAACACTCACAATTTTTCATAAAGCAATACTTTTTAAAATTTTCATCTTTTTTTACAGTGCCTTAGGAAAAAGAAAGACAAAATTGAAACTATAGCTACTAATATTAAAGGGTTTGCTTTTAGTATCAGTGTAGTAAACACGCCATTACACTTAGATGATAATGCAATATACAAACAATATTTGTCCCGATCACCACAGTAAACTAAATTTTCGGAGACTGTACTATTTTCCCCTCCTGCTATTTTCAAGATTACTTTACAAAAAGGGACAATACTTTAATACCTTTACAATGGCAGATACTTTTCCTCTCTGAAACAACAGAATCACACAGAGATTAAATACCTTTTTCTGTTCTAGGGTAAGCGTTCAGATTTTCAGCAATGTAACTAGCCCAGATGTCACAGGCTGTGTTAATTCTGACGTCTGCACTAACTTGAGCATCTCTGCATTGCACTGCGTGACATTCATCATAAGGAAATCAAAGATCTAGTCTCAATTTTACTTCTGATCTGCCTTGTCACTTTAAAACACACATTTTCTTCTGTACTTTGCCCTCTAATTAATATTCCCATGTCCCACCAGTTTATTGCAGAGGAAAGAACAGCGCACCAGGAAAAAACACAGACATTCAAACAGTGACTACATATGTAGTTGGGAGTTATAACATCTAACTTTGCTTAAGAGAAGTAAACATCACATCCACATTTCACTTTTATCTCCTATACCTTGTGTGATCATATTTGGACTACTGTTTGCTTGTGCTTAAGATTTTTTTCCAAACATCTCAGTTTGAGAAACAGAATCCTAAAATGGTGTTTCCCTGCCAGGCAACCTTGAAAACAATCTCCTTCTCTCTACCCCTTTTAGACATAATGACACTGTAATACTACTGATTCCCTTTCTCTCCCAGGCAGTTTCTCAAATCTGTATCAGTCTTTTGTTGTCACAGCACTGGCAGTTTGGTTAACACATGTTCAAAGAACCAGATGCACTTACGTACTCTGGAGGAAATGTATATATAAGTGTACATATATGACCATTATGGCTAGCTTATTCCATGAAAATCATTTGACTGTTTCAAAATCCAACCCCTGATCAGCCTTCTTGACTTTCACTTCTTTAGACACTCCTAACTAATCAAAGTGATTTGTCTTTGGTTTACATATTTATGATCGATTGTTACAGAGTTTGATACTCTAACTAGGTACATCCAATTTCTGCCCCCGCCACAACATATCCAAAATAAATGGTGTTCTTGTTTCTTTTCTCACTGACCTTTCCTTTTCAGAAATTCTAATGATAAATTACCAACACACTGCTAAGTCTACTGTCTAAGTTTTAAAGAAGTAAGATGTTTTAGGGAGAGACAGTTGTTATTTCCCCCAAAATATGGAAAATTACTATTGTTTTCTGATGTAAGAGTACTGAGACAATGTAAAGCACTTATGAGCTGCAGCTGCAGGCTTATACTTAAAACATCATTAATTCCTTTAGTAGCTGAACTCAGAACAAACTGAAAAGAGTAAGTTAAATGAATATATATATTTTATATGCATTAATGGCACATGAGTCACCTTGATCACCTTTGGGATGCAACTCTAATTCACTGGAACATATTTTGGCTATAAAAATTCCTGTTGATTGCCCAAGAGGTATCAGGAACTCATTTTGCCAGATGATGTTAACTTTTATGGGTTAAGGTGGTGAGTTGCCAGGAGCTGCAGCTGTGTGTTTTATGCTCAGGGCACTTTTTTAAGGAACTCAGTATTTTAAGAATCATTACATTCATATCTGACATAAGAAAAATTAACAAAAAGGAAATGATAAATCATTGAAGTGAGAAAAGAACTATGTAATACTCTAACATATTGCTTATGGATGTATTATATACAGTAAGTTCAAGTAATTTGAATTACAGCAAAGAAAAGAAGTTATTCACATGAGCTGACAGTAAAGTGTAAAGAAAGCTGCTGTTGAAGCAATGGCATGGCCTTTGAAAGTCTCAAATTTGCTAACAGTTCTTTGTAAGATTCTGTGCAAATCAGAAGAATATGAAAATCACCTCTATGATGTACTGGACACATAGTTACTAGCATTTTTATTTAATATTTGTTTTCAGATGTTTTAATATAACAACTGCAAATGATTTCTTCAAGCTGAACTTTAGCTTGGAACACAGAAGTGTGCATAGAGCAATCTTGTGCATTTATGTAAGCCCCCCATCATCTAAAATGTTTTAGACCTTCATTGATTTAGAAATCTAGAAAATATTTCCCACGTATAACACCTGATTTTAGACTCCGTGTAAAAAAATACAATGCTTTTCAACATATTAAAATATGCCATTCTTTAACAAAGAAATTAGATCATTCTAAGAAAACTTCATTACTAAACCTGGACTTCAGATCACACAGAACACCTTTATGTTTGGTAAACTAACAGAAGAGAAAGCAAACAGTGGAACTGTAGATCCTCAGAACAAACCACACTTACTAGGTCAAAAACCTAGTGTGTACCATAAGTGAAAGCTTCTCTTTCTCTTTCATTCTAGTTTACCTCCTTCATCAAAGGAAAACAACAAAACCTTCTTTGACTGCACGTTAAGAGTTTTGAAGCCCTTTCAAGCTTTTGCACTCATTTCTACTGTTTGCATGGACAAAAATCAGATGTCATAAACCCAAAAGATAATCTTTGCATCCTCATTTCTCTCAATAAAGAAAGGTATATAATTATGATACCAGTTTCTCCAAAGTGGTTTTTTTTTTTCCCCTCTCTCTCTCTCTGAAAAGGATGTGTTTTATGTAACGCAAAACCTTCATTCCTATAAGGCACCATATTAGGAAATCCATTAAAACCCCCTAGGTACTAAAAGTAGTCACTGGATGGGTTTAAATACCCAAGTCCAGAATAATTATTAAAAAAAAAAAAACTGCTAGTACCTTATGTACCAGACTCAGTTACTGCTTGTGGAAAGGGTGCTAGATCAGAGTGCTAGCTCCTCTGTAACTATCAGTCATCCTTGTTTTCCTGCCCTGGTAAGAGACAGGAAGCTCTCAGAGAAATACAAGGTCACGGAACCTTCTCTAGGCTTGATACTTCACATACTACTAGTGGAGTTAGCCAAACTTACTTCCTGAGACTGCTTTTAGTAGCTGTAGGCTCTTCTGTCTGAACTGGACCTGGGCTTAGAACTGACCAGTATGGTTCAGCAAAGCCTCTTCCCTTGTCCTACATGTTATACCAGTGTTGGGTTTGGGGTTTTTTTAATTGAATACTTCCCAAATACTTCTGAATTTCTGTATCAGTCGATATACACTGAGCCACACAAAGTACACAGCACAACAAAGACAGATATCTAAGAGCACTGAAACACATATTATAAAGCCTGATAAATGCAAAACGCTCCATGTCCTCAGTGACATTAGTGTTACACATTATTTAATTTAACTGCAATCAGTTTGGCTTTGCATTGGAAAATCCCTCTCAGCATGCAATTACTATGTTTGTCAGATTTTCACGTATTTTTTAAAAGTCTGCCAAAGAATTATTAGTGTTTCACATGTCAGTGACACCTGGCATCCAGTGACTCTGCAAAATTTAACAGCAGCAAGGGAGTTGTTATTGTCTATTGCTTCACTGGTCCATGAACTGAGGAGTTTCTGAGCAAGCCTTGGCACAGTGCAGCAAAGCAGCTGTTAGGCCCTATTGTTATCAAGAATACACATTTTGACAACTACTAATCACGTATTTACTCTGAACAGTGAATAAACTTATACATTTATTATTCTCAGAATGTATTTACCGAACAAGTAATGGCAGCTCTAAATTAGTTTCTTGTGTCCTAGCGGGAAATACACAAACAGTAATTAATTAGTTTATTGTTATTTAGCCACAATTTTTTTTTCGCCCAAGCCATTCATCAGATATAATGCTAAGTACATAATGGCAGGTAGATTTTGGTGGCGTTCATGGTTATCAAGATCTGGCAAAATTCCTTATGAACTATTCTAGGGAATTTCAAAGGTTTTTAAGATGAGAGATTTAACTTTGTCCTGAATTGAGAATGATTTAAAAGACAGAAAAATGGACACCAAAATGCTTCAACAGTTGATTGAGTTCAAGTTGGTAGTTATCTATTAAAAAAACCCAAAACAAACAGAGTTGCTAAGCTGTCTAAATTGCACAGTATTAGGTTTGTCATGAGAGGAAATAAATGTAAGCCCTTCCCTGGGAAACTAACAAAGCGAAAGCTAAAGGTGTAGTGATGGTATGATGGCAGATGAAACTAAGTTGTAATCTGTACAGGCTAAGACAGAAAGTAAGGAGTCATTAACTTCTATAGATTTTTTTGGACTATAAGGACAATGATTCAGGAAAATGGGAACAGGTGTCATATCCAAATCAGAAAGATCAGGATCAAGTGAACAAGGTAGGTATGGGCAATACATGGCAATGGTAACTCTGGGCACAATGTGGCCACGTTACTCAAACTCCTGATACGCGTGCTGCATTTTAGAATAATGCAGTTCTTCCTTCTTAACTTTCCCCTCTCTAATTGCAAAACAGATGATCTTGGCAAAGATTTGTAAGCTCTAAGATGTTTCCAAAGTTGTAAAACTAAATAAGTATTCCAGAGCTACTAATTTTAGATAAGGGATTCTCAGCATGGAAGCTGGTATAAGGTCAAAACCTAAGATCGGTTTAATCTACAACAAAAAGTATTAACAATTTTATACTTGGGAATTTTCATCTAGGATATATGTCTCAATAATGAATTAGACCTATGACTGTCAGTTTATACTCCCAAATTACTCACTTCTCAGATATATCTTTCCTATATGAACTAGGCAATGGGTAGGCAAACAGTGATCAATTTACTAGGGACATCTAATTATTAGACCATTCAAAAGCCATAAAACTATTACAAAAATATTATAATTGAATAAATCATCTGAATGTCTTTTTTGTTGCACAACAGAAATACTAGAATAATTCCTTAGTACTATGAGATTGCTGAATGCATAGCACCATTTTTTCACCTCTGCTTCTCATCAAGTAAAATAAATCATAATGAATGATAAACATATGAGAAAGGACTACTACATTTACAGTTATTTGGAAAAGATAATAAAAACTGTAGTCACCTGCACTGGAATAACTCTCTTTCCTGAAGCAAATCCAGCAGCAAATAGAATTACAGCATAACACTGCCTAGAGATCATTCCCATTTTCCTTCTGACCTCAGAGCACAGGTTACCAATTTTGCAATATTTTATACATAAGATAAAGAACAACTAATTTGATCTGAAACGGGAAAACAGTGCGAGAATGACTTCAGATGGTAAGAACACACCCCAGCCTTCAACTCTGTAGGAAGACACCGAGAGCATTCCCCACCAGAAGGTCTGCTGCTGGGACTCAGGACCAACTTACCAACAGTGTGGCTGCCGGCTGTCTGCTTTTGCAGTGGAGAGGAGTTTCCAGGCAGTGCTGTGGGGAGCCAGGCTGAGGCCCTGCCCGTGGAAGGTACTTTCAACTGAGCCTCTTGCCCCAGGCCCCACCTGTGCTATGGCCCTGTATTCGTATCGAGCCACAGACACTGTTAATCCATAGCCCAAACCACAGGCTGATGTGCTGGCCTGACTTCAGCCTCGGCCCATCACTGTGGAAATGGCTGGCAGTGACGAGGCTGTTTCACACTCTCGTGGGCATCAGGCCTCTGATCCTCTTTGTGACCTGGCCTCAGCCTTTCTCATTGGGATGCCAATGGCTCGGGGATACTCCAGCTTTCCCCTGCCCACTTGCTCTGTTACCCTGGTGGGATGCAGAGGGATCGGCCCAGCCCTGGCAGTGTCTGGGGGGATCCAAGGTGGCTCCTGGCACCCAGGAAGCACCCACCCTCTCTGCGCTATGCTGATGAGGGACTATAGTTATTTGCAAACAACAACCGATGAGAGCAATGCATGATTTTTTTAAAAATTCAGATATATTCCTGTTGTGAACAAACTTTTCATTTTGTTTGTTGTTCAGATCCTTCTTTATTGTTCCTCACTGTGAGCAAAACATTTAAAGTTTTCTTGAGGAGGTTTGATGCAATCTCAGGTTCACTGCTTTCCAAAGCGGAAAAACTTTGTCCAACAGTGAGAAGACTTTTTACTGGCTTGTCGTTAGATCATTCCCAAATGGCACTGCTGCAGATGAAACAAGATGTATCATCAGACATTAATCTTGAACAGGTTACCTATTGTATTGCCTGAATAATAATATTTCTTTTTGCTACCGAAACCTCCTTTTATAGAAAACACAAGGTTCATGATGGTTTCTATGAGTAACCACATATAATCTCCAAAATAAATGTAACTGCACTGATGATGGTAATACAGCACAGATGATTACTAATTAACAGATTAGTTCATTAAAAGCAGGTGGGACACTGTCCTAAGGTTAATTTAAATCCCAAATAGAGCATAAGGACAAGCAGGTCATATTATCACACACACAGAAAACCACCGCTAAGTTCTTGTCAGGAAAGCATGAAGTATTTAGTTGGGGTTACTGGTCTAACAGCAGTGGAAATGGAGTAAGTTATTTTAACAAGCAGTTAATATTAATCATTCCTTTTTATACCATGGCTAAATATGAGAAGTGAAGAGCTACAAAACTTAACTGCCTTAGGATAAGCCTGGGGAGATATGAGTTAAAGGGAATAGGAGAATCTTTAACCAGTTAAGCACAGTCAAAATCAAAAGACACATACAATGCTACAATCCCTGACCGGCCTTCGCAGACAAGCAAGTATTATATTTAAACACAGAATACAAGAACACTGATGTTCATGAATAACTTCAAAATCCACAGTTTTAAAATGCTGTGATATAACATCAAAATAATTCACTTTGCCTATTTTTAGTCCCAAATACTTTCTGTTTTCAGTCTGACATCACCTTCTGTTTTCACCTGGAATGCTGCCCTCCACCATAATCTAAAAAGAGATGCACTTAATCTTCTTATGGGACTGACAAAAACATTCCAGGTATATTACTTTGAAAATAATACTCTGAGTTGTGTTGAAATATTTGACTTAACTCATCATCAAAACAAGTTAAATTTGGATTTGCAACTCATATGGAACTTTATATTCCATTTTAATGCCCACAGTCTCAGAGGCAGACTTACACGGGTTAAGGGGTAACGGGTTTAAACTGAAAGTGGGGAGGTTTAGATTAGATATCAGGAAGAAGTTCTTCCTGGAGAGGGTGGGGAGGCACTGGGACAGGTTGCCCAGAGAAGCTGTGGATGCCCCATCCCTGGAAGTGTTCAAGGCCAGGCTGGATGAGGCTTGGAGCAACCTGGTCTAGTGGAAGGTGTCCCTGCCCATGGCAGGGGGGTTGGAAGTGGATGATCATTAAGGTCCCTTTCAACTGAAACCGTTCTGTGATTCTACACTGTGATGGTAAGCTGCATGGATTCAGAATACTTCTTTTTTCTCTTAAAACTTTCTATGATGCTTACTGTTACTCTTTCTTCTTTGCCTGCTTCTCTAGTCTCCAATTAAAGGCTGGAACAATTAGGTTCTATTGAATTGTAAGTTCGCTAATTGAATAGATATATAGACAGTTGAAAGTAGCAGGATTCTACAGGGTCTTGTTTATCAATGTCTAAATCTTGGTTAACAGCTTGCTACCATTCTAAATATACAACTATCTGTTTAAGTGTTTATGTACAATGTTTTTTACCATGGCAACTGCTGTATCAACTTGACATACAGAGAAGTAATTTTATTCACATATGTTTACCTCATCCATATTCTATGGGTTTTAAAGAGAAATATCAAGAAATTCTCAATATATGTTTCAACTTCTTTTATGCTTAAAAGGTACTTGTCAGTTTTCTAGTATAATGTGTTGGACAGAAGTTATCTGTCAATCACAGAATTGGTCAAACAGTCAATTAAATCAGTTGGGGAAAAATCATGGCAACCTTTGTTAACAGAAGAACCATGGGTTGAGTAATATTCGAAGTTCCTTATTTTACTTTTTTGAAGTTATATCCCGACTAGAATTTTGAAAAACAGAAATACAAAAAAGAAAACATATGTATCACAGTAAAAAGTTACCTTTTGCAGCCATTTTTTCTTACACTTCAGACTCCATAGTCACTTGCTTCTATATTCTAACTTCCTTAATAATCCTGCTCTGTTCCAGATGTCTAGAAGGACCTACTCTACACCTGAATGCATCTCAGCAAGAGCAATTTACTACTGATTCCCAAGTTTCTCAGAACTGAATACTCAAAACACCTTTTCTAATCTTTGTCCTAGGATTCAATGCTGTGAAAGAAAGGTTACACAACTGAGTGGTTAAACTGTTCTAAACATACAGTATGTTAACTGACTGGACTGTGTCCTTGGTTCATTGAAGAGACAGGGCCCACATCCTTCCTCATCTGTGCCTGTGGAAATGGCCAGACTTGTTAAGTCACAAGCCGTGTTTGGAGATACAGAACATGGCCAAAGCGAAGAGCAGAGTGACGCACATACAGTTCACAGAAATATAAACCCGCATTTCAGAAACACAAAGGATTAATTTGTCATCTATCTCTGCTGACCTGTTACACTGAATTTCACTGACGTGATTTGCTAGTGCAATCAGAAGATGATGAATATACAGCCCTAGAACTGTCAAAATTTAGGCAGACCCCAAAGGGAGATTGCAGGGTTAAAAAGAATAATAACTACAGCATGACTGGAAAGGAAACTGGATATAATAGCATAGGTAATTACAGAACACAAGAAATAATTCAACACTGCAACATCATGAGAGTACAGTACCGGGAGAGATTAGAGAGAGAAAGAAATAAGACTGGTCATGAAGTATTGTATACACTGTTGAGTTTCCAATAGGGAATAATTCACTTATGTGATTCAACTCTTTATCCCTCATCACAGCCAGAAACTGCCCTGAGTTAAACAGAGGACAAAATTAAGAGATACTATGAATTCCACAATATCTTCTGTACCAGCAGCCATGATCCTGTCCCTCCTGCAGTAAATGAGTAATACTTAATAATGATAATAGTCATAATTACTATTAAACTCTTAGTGAAGGTTTATTATCTTCAAGTCCCATTAAGTAATTAACCAATTCATTAAGACTGCTAGTGTAAAAGAAAGCAATAAAGTTACACAGAGACACATCCTGCAGGTCAAACATTTAATAATATATTTCAACAGTAAAAAAACCCAAAACATTTATTTCTTAATATAATAATGATCTAGTCCTGTAGTCATGCAAAACAAATCTGAAGAATACAGTTCTTATCTATTCAGAAGTTGCTCTTGGGTTGTACAGTTTTAGCTGTAAAAGACTGCACAGGGTAAGTGTGCTTGTTTGAGATATAAGTAAGTCTACCCTCCAAATCCTACCACTGGGACCTCCCCAGTTAATCAGGACTGCTGATAGATGATGGAAGGTGGCTTGGTAAGCACTTCCGCCAGCTCCCTCAGTACCCTTGGGTGTATCCCATCTGGTCCCCTAAGTGGTGCCTAAGTGGTGTAGCAGGTCACCAACCATTTCCCCTGGGATTATGGGGGCTTCATTCTGCTCCCCATCCCTGTCTACCATCACAGGGGGGTGGGTACCCAGAGAAGATACTGTCTTTTGTGTTCTTAAATTCCCTTTCCTTTTTAAAAAGGGGGACTTACATGGTCACAATTTCCCGGTAAAATAGGTGGATTCACTATCTATATTACTTGCTTTCAGGCAGTTGGAGAATGCAAAAGAAAACGAAGTAGAACTTTTCTCTTTCCTGGTGACACTGAAATGTATGTGAAGGTCAGAGTTCATGTAGACCTGTTCTGCACAGTACTGTGTTACTATTATTCTAATGAGGCATACTTTCCTTCTGTATTTTAGTCTGCCTGCAAATACTTTTGGTATTTTGACTGACAAGAGAAAATGTTTTAGGTCAGATTTGAGAACTTTCACTTCCATTTTGTTACATGCAAGTTTAAATTCAACTTTTGCTTTCATTTTATATCTTGATTTATGATGACAGTTAAAAACTAAAATCTGTACTTTCTCTTATTTTACCTTTCATTTTGTGTTTGCAAGGTCAGAACTTTCTCTTCATGTTAGTGAAATGCAGAACTGTCTTAACTGAATTCAGTAGGGCTGCATAAAACCTGTATTGCTGAAAAACAGGAAGAAATAAATACATCATCTACTACTCACAGCAAAACAAAATTACACATTATTTCCTCCTCTCATTTATTTATTTTCCCAACCATAATATACAAATAAAGTTTCTCTACTTGGAACTTGCTGCTTTGCCTGTGAACCCCAGCTCTTGAGAGACACAGTGCTTGTACACAGTATTTTAAGAAGGTGTTTCTAATTAAGTGAACAGGTGGCTTCAGCCAGCAGGAACTACTGAGCAAACAAACCCAGTGAGAGCTGGGACTAGTTGTAGCAGATGGTGTGGTTTTTGTACCACTTTAATAAAGACTGTGCCTAAGCTCTCTGTTGGGTTTAATGGAACACCTTCCTTACCATTTGTGCAACTACAGTTACACCAAAATAAAAAGAAAGGATTTCTAGTTTACAAAAGCAATGGATTCTGTGCATCCTTCAAGTATGTTCAAGCATACCCTTATCTGATAAAAATATATTATTCATAACAAAATATATTTAGAAGGTCAATTCATGCCTAACACTATTATCTATATCCATCCATCAGTGAAATATACTGTTGTAATATTTGTATCGTGCTTGCAATCATCTTGTGAAACTCTGTGCAGGCATTAACAGTCTTTAAGCAGCAGGTAGACATTTATAGATTTTTAACGTTACCTTGCCAACCCAATTAATCAATTAATGATTTAGAATACATGTATTAAATTATGTTTAAGCTTATGTTTCCCTTTATAGATTTATGTGAGCATACTCCAATTTAGAGTTCACATCAGGAATGGGAAAAATTGTTCAAATGTTTTTAATGAGGATTAACATTTTATCTTGCATGTTCCTTTTGACTTAGGTGAGGGTGATCAGAAAGAAAAGCCGTAATATAAACCGATTTCAATTAAAAAATGACCAAAACTTACAGTTTTCTACAGTCCAGTATTATCACAGAGAGCTCATGAATTTATAAGGTATTCATACATACAGTCTTCAATTCAAACATTTCCTAAAACGTATCCATATGTGACAGTTCAAATACCTTACCGGAGTGTACTTCAAACTGGTTTTCTGAAGTCAGAAAAAGCTTAGTTATCTCTGAGGTTCACAGAAACCTTGCAAATTTTAGATTTTTTTTTTTTAAAGTAAGTTTTGTAAACTAAATGAGTAGGTAAGCCTCCCCCTTGCTGCATGGCAGTTCCAGGCAAACAGTGTCAGTCTTCTAAAGCAGATGCTTGGTGATATTGCCAGTAAGTTAGACAGCAGTGATACAGGAAAAATATGCCAGTGAAGGGGGAGAGAACGGGGAGGGAGGAAGTGTGTGGGCTGTAAGGTAAAGAAAATGCAATGAGCATTATGGATGGAACCAGATAATTTCTTAATATGCATGTCGTGGTCCAATTCTTTTTCTCCCATACGCACAGAAACATGTTACGACACCAAGTTTGAATCCAGTCTATAATCTTCACCCCATCAAAAAGAGAGAAAATGATACAGTAATTTAAAAGTAATGTAGCTGTCCATGGGTTGTTTTTTGGGGGTTTTTTTTGGTTGTTGGTTGGTTGGTTTTGTTTGTTTTGTTTTTTTCCACATTTCATTCCATCAGGAGGGCAATTAATATACATAGTGGCCAGCATATATGGCATTTGATTTCTAGGACAGATGCCATTTATCTCTAAATGCATGGGAAAATTATTTTGGTTTTATCAAGTGGAATAGATATTTGGAAGGATGAGATATTAAGGTAGCAGCTAAGAGTGCCATGTATTTTAATTACATTTTTGTTCCTATTATTGCAATTATTGTATTTGATAACACGCTGTAGTGTAGTCTGGCTATGTGTCTTGGGTTTATATTCACATGGGTTTGTGTTCAAAGTACATCTAAAAAATATAATTGAATCATTTAGTGTGACAAAGTCATTCCTGAAGAATATACCCATTTAAAGTTGTCACACATTATGTACATTTCTTCATAATGCCTAGAAACTTTACTGATTTGGAAAAGATGGACAGTCATAGAAATAGGTAAGATTGATGGATTAGAAAATGAAAGTAGGAAAAGCACCCTTTTAACTCTAGCAGGTTTATCACGAACATCATGACTGCTATTATAACACTTGACAATTAATTGGAAACATTATTCTACCCTATCCTTGTGTAAGAATTCAATTGATGGGGAAAAATAAAGATACAATCTGGTCCTTTCTGTATATAACTACTCCTATTGGTAATAAGTTGGAGGGAATATTGCTTGTATCATAGTTTATACAGCTCCTTATTCTTACTATTCGTATCGCTGAACTTGTCTTGCTAGTTCTATTTATTTTTCACTGGAGTAATTCTTTTGGGAACTTCAAAGCAATTACTTCAGGAGCACATGTTAAAGGGTGAAGAGTTTCAATGTTGCAGCAATGTAAGATAACTATAGATCACAAAATCTGTCATGGAATAATGCAATCAAGAACAAAGCAAATTGAAGCTTTGTTTTCAAAAGATAAGAATGCAGTGGAATGCATCACTAGCTCCTCTTATTTCTTGTGCTGTCTACCTAAATGAGACTCCCTGCTTGCATATTTCAAAGTCATTGGTTAATTATCCTGTAGCAAAACCACATTTTGGGTACTGTGATTTGAACATAATGATGTGACTATAATTTGAACAAATTACAAATATGCAAAGTTGAACACTTGATTTCAGATATAATCCAGTTATTAAAAACATAACAAATCATTTAGAAAGCTGAGAAAAACTGCTAATTGCAGTGCATGTATCTCCCCCACATTTGCAGTGCTTTACTCCAAACCCTCTTCAAGATCTAATGGTGAAAAATAATGAATTGAAAGTATATTTCCCAGACTTTTAAACCATAAGGCAGTACTGAGTAAGAAAGGAACAAGATGGACTAAGCAGACATCATTTGCACTGTAAATGTAATGTTTGTTAGAAAAACTGCTAATTGCAGTGCATGTATCTCCCCCACATTTGCAGTGCTTTACTCCAAACCCTCTTCAAGATCTAATGGTGAAAAATAATGAATTGAAAGTATATTTCCCAGACTTTTAAACCATAAGGCAGTACTGAGTAAGAAAGGAACAAGATGGACTAAGCAGACATCATTTGCACTGTAAATGTAATGTTTGTTATGCTCTCCCTGCACAACAGAAAACAATACACAGTATGCCAGTGTGTAAAGTTAGCAGATAATATGAGATTACAGTAAATATAAGGAGAATATCAAACAAAATCAATGTTGAGGAATATTGCTTTTAAGAATATGCTAGCGGTGTTATCCTGGTAATTTTTTATAATCATGATGAAACTTTTCCGTTATCAATTCATCCAATTAAAACATATTTCTAGTATTTTTGATACCCTGTACAAATTATGTTTTTCCTTAATATAGCGTCATAGTTCTGGAGGGATTTTAGGCATCAGCATTTGCAATCCCTACTAGGAGCTCTCCCTTTGGCAGCAACTCTCAGGTGCTCAAGGTTAATATTAGTGAATGTTCTTTCCCTGGGGAAACAAAGCATCCCCTGAAAAAGGCCTGCTCCTAACTCAGCAATACAAAGGGAAATAGCAATGGCTATTCTACAGCCCTCTGAAATTACAGGCAGCCTTATATTCCTTTCCTCTGGTATGATTTCAAATCCTACAGTGACATTGGCTGAAAAAAATGCAAGCATGCTTCAAGTGTATGAAAATGCATGTTCAGCAGAACTGCTCAGCCATGAGTAGTGTTCAACAGTGACCGGAAAGAGCGGATGAAGGATATACATAATATAC